>NC_141140.1:40870693-41172122 GCF_053477565.2 Lygodium microphyllum | reverse complement strand
TCTTGCATGGAATGAAATATGCTTGTTTGCTAAACCTGTCTACAACAGTCCAAATCATATCATGGTTAGCTTTAGTGTTAGGTAAACCAGTGATAAAATCCATTGAAATTTATTCCCATGGTCGTGATGGAATAGATAATGGCATTAGTAAACCATATTGTTTACCATGGTGTCTTTTAACTCGTTGACAAATTAGGCATTCAGATTAAAGTTAGATACATCAGTGTCCATATGTGGCCAATAAAAATCTTCAGTCAATGTACGCAAAGTAGATATAATTCCTCTATGACCTTGATATGGAGGACAATGAATTTCATGCAAAACAAATGATCGAAATTGGAGAGTCACACATAATCTTTTTTCATAAAACATGAATCCATTAGTATAAGAAAGTGAATCAATAGGAATCCAATTATTTGCAACTAGTTTATTCCAATCAGCTTGAAAAGTAGGATCCTGATGATAAGTATCTTTCATAGGAATAAGGGAATCAAATGATATCATATAAATATTTTGAATTGTCGGTCTTCTACTCAAAGCATCAACTATAACATTCTCTTTTCTAGGTTGATATTGTATAATGGGATGAAAAATTGAATAAAAGCGGCCCATTTAATGTGTCGGTCAGATATTTGTGGTTGACTAAGAAGATGTTTAATGCTTTGTTGGTCAGCTTTGATCATAAATTCAGATCCCGTTAAATAATGTTTCCATTGACGTAAGGCTTGTACTATGGCTAACAATTCTTTGTCATAGGTAGAATATTTAAGTTCAGATGGTTTGAGTTTGCAACTAGAGTAGGCTATGGGATGAGAATCTTGCATAAGGACTGCGCCTATTCCAGATTCACTAGCATCAATAACTACTAAGAAGAATGGTCTATTTAAGTCAGGTAATTGCAATACAGGAGCATGAGTTAAAGCATGTTTCAGCAAATCAAATGACTTTTGTCGATTGTCAGACTAGTTATACAAAATACCATTCTTTAAAAGTTTTGTCAAAGGTAATGCAAGTAATGAGAAATTCCTCACAAATTTTCTGTAAAAACTAGCAAGACCTAGAAAAGAATGTAATTCATGCACATTTTTGGGTATGGGCCGATTTAAAATTGCTTCTATCTTTTTAGGGTCAACTTTAATACCTTCTGATGAAATAATATGTCCTAGATATTCAATTTCTGTTTGGAAGAATTCACTCTTTTCGGGGTTAGCATATAATTGATTTTCTTTTAACAACTTAAAAACTAAAGACAAATGTTCATAATGCTCATTCTCATTTTTATTGAAAACTAATATGTCATCAAAGAAAACTATGACACAATGCTGATGTTTCAAAAATATGTGATTCATCATGTGACTGAATGTAGCTGGTGCATTAGTTAAACCGAAAGGCATAACCAGAAATTCATAGTGTCCAAATTGTGTTCTAAATGCAGTTTTGAATATATCAGATTTGTCCAATCTTACTTGAGGATATCCAAATTTAAGATCTATCTTACTGAATATGGAAAATCCTTGTAGTTTATCCATAAGATCATCTACCCTAGGAATCAGATATCTATTCTTAACAATAATTTTATTTAGGGCATGATAATCAATGCACATGCGGCGATAGATGTTATTTTTCTTCTTCACTAATAAGATAGATGCACCAAATGGAGAACTAATAGATCTAATTACTCCTCTGTTCAGTAATTTTTCTACTTGGTTTTGAATTTCTTTCTTATCAATTTGGTTATGTCTATATGGTGCTTTACATGGTGGTTGTGTTTCAGGAATTAAATCTATCTTATGATCTTCAGGACGTGAAGGTGGTAATCCAAGTGGTAAATTAGCAACAAAACAATCTTGAAATTGGGCAAGAAATTGTGTATGCCTAGGATGCATCTGTTTTTCTTTAGCTTGAAGTTCATTCATCCATATTAAATAAGATTTGCTACTTTTACGTAATGCACGTTTAGCTTGAGTATGAGTAAGCAGTGGAAAATTATTGGAAGCGTGCATACCATGCAGAGTGATTCGTTTTCCTTGAAAATAAATTTTAATTGAATGCATAGAATAATCTATGTCAGGATTGTATTGATGACGCCAAGGTATTCCTAAGATAATGTCACTAGACTGCAAAGGTACAACTAAGAAATTTCTTCGTTTAGTATAATCACCAATTTTAATTTCTAAATTATGCACCTCTTGTATTCCATTATATCTCATACCTAAGAATGCAGCCTTGATGTGATAATGTGTAGGAATAGTTTGTAAATTCAATTTTTTGACTAATTTTACAGAATTAAAGTCATGTGTGCTCCCATCATCATGTAAAATAGTCTTTTCTTTACCATGCACAAAACATTTCATTGTTAATAAAGAATGAGGAGTTGGCATACCTAGCAAAGTATCCAAAGTAGTACTAATGTCGTCATCATCTTCCGTAAAGTCTGGCATTTCCTCTCAGTCTTCGTCTTCTATTGCTCCCAAATAGTTGATGTGGATAGATGGCTTTTTGGATTGGCAATTGGCTGCTAGATGTCCAGGTTGATGGCATTTATAACAAACTATGGGTTTTGCTTTTGATACATTATTGGTAATGGCAGGAAGTTTAGGAATGTTGGGATTTGACTGTGGGGATGGCTTAGAGTTTGGATTTGTGTTGGATGGTAAGGTAGGTGGTCGTGTCCAAGATTTAGGAATGAAGATGAAAGAAAATGACTTTGATTGAATCTTCCAAAATTTGAATTGAATTGTTTGGAACCTTAGTTACCATTAGTTGGAAATTGTTGTGGTCGCTTGTCTCATCCGCGAATTTTGTCTTCAGTGTCATGGGCCAAGGAAATTGCATCTTCAAGGGTTGTTGGCTTGAACATATCGACTTCCACATAGAAATGTCCAGGTAGGCCAGACATAAACTTGTGTTTATGAGTTGCTTCAGGTACATCTTCAAGCATAGTAGTTGCAGTAGAGCATTCCAAAAACGTTTAGTGTATTGGAAAATAGGTTCACGATCCCTTTGTTGTAGAAGATCCAACTGCTTGATGGCTTTTTTGTGGAATTGAGGAGGAATGAAATTCTGCAAAAATTTCTTTTGGAAAGTCTCCCAAGTAGTGCGACAATCAACGCTCTTGCGGACCACAGTCCACCATAAGGATGCTCGGTCAACTAAATGGTTAGTGACACATTTAATTTTGTCTTTCTCAACATATGTTTCTTCATGGAAGTAATCATCAAATTGATTGATAAAATCAAGTACAGTCTTTCCATCGCGTGATCCATTGAAAGTACGAAATTTGAAGTTTCTTTTACTTATCTTTGTTTCTTTGCGAATGGATTGGGCTTCAAGTGTTGCATCGATAGTGCGTCGTATAAGATCTTCGGGTTGCGATCCATCTTGGTTGGTGGTAGATTGTTGCAAATTGGCCAATTGAACTTGCAAATCTTGTCGGGCTCTTCATTCTTCTTCAAGCTGCATCATAATCAAATCCAACTTTTGCTCCATCGTTGGTTCAGGTAAATCACCTTCAACCATAAGATCATCCATGTTTTGTTCAGTCATCCTGCAAAATTCCAAAAGACCTCACACTCTCAAAATCTTATTAGCGGGATGAGCATAGCTCAAAGGCGAGTTTACAAGGCTTGTATATTTTTGTTTGGATTTTGTAGTATCTCTCCTTTACGATTGCAGAATTCGTTGTCACAACTGTCTTCCAAGAGAATAGTGTTACGTATAGACTCCGTATGAACTTCTGTTTTTGCTGAAACTGGTTCAGCAAGACTGCAAGTGTGAACATGGACTTCTCAAAGCTCCAAAACCAGTTCAACTTACACACAGTATAAACGGCCGCTATAAGAGTTGTTGGAGATGACTTTAGTGACTTTGGGGACTTGGGGAATTAAGAGAGCTTGGACTTTAGAGCTTAAGTGACTCAATTTGATTTTCATGAACCTCAGTATCTTCTCGCCACGGCGTCGATGGCGGCGGGCAGTACATACTACCGCCGTAGGCGCAGAAATTTCATTTTATAAAGCTTTTTTTAATAAGCTCAGTGTTAAGCTTAATAAGCTTATTCTTAAAGCTTTGAAAGCTTTGAGCTATGGAGGATTTCTTATCTATATATTCCACGGCTTGATGAAGAAGCTTTGCCACCGGTCCTTCGCCTACAAAGCCTGGTCTCTCGCGATCAGAGGATACAGAAGGGGGTTATTAACTGCCAGGAACACGCTGGTATCGACCGTTTGCCACAAGACTGTAGAGCTCGATCATTCTAGGAGCTCTGCCTTTGCGCAAGATGGTAAGTGATTGGAAGCTCTCGATCTCAGCTTCGCTTTGATACCATTGATGCACAGATCGATCGCCGTATGCGCGCGTAGTGAGCGTCGTAAGGTCCCCAAGAACAAAAGAACTCTACTTTTTACACAAAAACCAATGAAGAAAGCTTGCACGACATAAACAAGAGACCAATTGGGTGCAATCTCCCCCCATGCCTTGTGTGAGCACTCCACAAAGCATGTATTTCATATATTATTCATCTTCAAGCTCAAATAATAGCCCAATTTACAAAATAGCACACTTTTGCTTTTGAGTTTGCTTTTGTACCACTAAAGAATTAAAGCTAATGGGCTCCCAAGAAGTCAGGCGGTACCCAAATACAATGTCCAATACAAGTATCTAAATCGTGCGCCCATGCGCATACAAAAATAATAAATAAATATCAAGTGCTTTAATAAATAAGCACGTCAAAATATAGTCGCCATGC
Source organism: Lygodium microphyllum (assembly GCF_053477565.2). Classification (NCBI taxonomy): domain Eukaryota; kingdom Viridiplantae; phylum Streptophyta; class Polypodiopsida; order Schizaeales; family Lygodiaceae; genus Lygodium; species Lygodium microphyllum. The sequence goes on along the minus strand of NC_141140.1, from coordinate 41,167,375 downwards.
CTAAGATACACACCCATCAATAATTGATGATAATTTGAATGCACGCTATCCTCCAATGCATCCCAATGCCACCGCTGCTCGCTCTACACATCAACTGAAGCATTCACAATTGTTAGAAAAATAATACAATTAAACCGACAAAAGTGAATACCTAGCAGTCTTCACCTACATAAATAAATTGGTTAGAAATCGATCCTAACCTTAATTTATTACGAGTGCACACTCTAAACTCATGAAAATTTATTAATTTAAATATATATTTTGCAAAATCACTCGCTATGGAATCACCCATGTACACATAAAATTAACAAAACGCCCAAAAAGGATAGGCATCCCCATCGACTTCTCGGATAAAGAATACACTTTGTGTATGAGCCCCAGTAACAATAAAATTTTACAGAATCCATTGCAAAACCTCACGGAATCCACCGTGGAATATGCCTCCTGGCATCACACACTCCCCTATCTAACCCTCCTCCCACCTCTCTCACAAGATAAAATTGGAATTCGAGTGGGAAGAACCTTCTACATAGAGAATATAGTATACCTCTCTCAGGATTGACATACCTAACTCTCTTCTTCTCATAAACTTTTCTCTCAACCCGCTTTGAACTCAACCCTTCCCTTCGTTCATCAAACCCTAACTCTTTATTATTTTGGTCTTCCTCTCTTGATATTTAGCAATTTTCACTACTTCCTCAAAGGTCTTAGGATTCTTAACCTCTAATTTCACTCTCTAGTCTTCTGATTTCAACCCATCTATAAAATACATTATCTTCAACATAATTGGGCCTATCTCACCTTCTGACAATGTGAAACTCCATCGATTCCACAATCTTTCAAACTACCTAGCAAAACCTTCAACACATTGATCATCTTTTTTAATAAAATTTTCAATTCTTGCCCAAATCTCATCTAACTTTATCTTTTTTAAAACCCAGATAAAAAAATTATTTTGATGGTCTCATGGTGATGCCAGGAGGCATATTCCACGGTGGATTCTGTGCCACGGTGGATCCCATGAGGTTTAATGGTGGATTCCATAAACTTTGTTGACAGTGGCTCATACACAAAGTGGACTCTTTGTGCGAGAAGTTGATGGGGATGCGTATCCTTTTCGGGCATTTCATTAATTTAGTGTGTACATGGGTGATTCCATAGCGGGTGATTCCGCAAAATACATATTAAATTAATAAACGTTTATGAGTTTAGAGTGCGCACTCATGATAAATTAAGGTTAGGATTGATTTCTAACCAGTTGATTTATTTATGTAGCTAAAGACTGATAGGTATTCACTTTTGTCGGTTTAATTGTATTATTTTACTAACGATTGTGAATGGTTCAGTTGATGTGTAGAGATAGTAGCAGTGGCGGAGGAAAGCATTGGAGGATAGCGTGTATTCAAGGTATCACTAATATTTTGATGGGCGCATACCTTAGGCATGGCGCCTATATTTTGTCACGCCTATTTATTAAGGCGTTGGATATTTATTTATTATTTTGTATGTGCATGGGCGCACGATTATGATATTTGTATTTGGACATTGTAGTGGGTGCATTCATCAGTCAGTTTGATGATTACTTTCATGAGGAAACATACGCTGAAAAAGATAAAATCAAGTGTGTCACTAATCATTTAGTGGATAGAGCATCTCTTTGGTGGATCGTGGTTCGTAAGAGTATAGATTGTCACACTACTTGGGAGAGTTTCAAGAAGAAGTTTATGCAGAATTTCCTTCCTCCACAATTCCATGAAAAAGCCATAAAGCAATGGGACCTTCTTTAGCAAAGAGATCTGAGCCTATTTCTCAGTATACTGAATGCTTTTGGAATGCCTTACTTCAATTACGCATGCTTGAAGACGTACCTGAAGCGAATCACAAGCACAAGTATATGTCTGGATTACTTGGGCATTGCTACGCTGAAGTCAATATGTTCAAGCCTGCAATTCTTGAAGATGCAATTTCTTTAGCTCATGACACTGAAGACAAGATTCAAGGAAGAGACAAGCGTCCACAGCAATTTCAAGCAAATGGTAACTATGGTTCTAAGCAATTCAATTCAAATTTTAGAAGATTCAACCAAAGTTGATTTCCTTCATCATCTTTCCATAAGTCTTGGACAAAACCACCTGCTTTGCCATCAAATACCAATCAAAACCCTAAGCCATCTTCACAGCCAAATCCTAATATTTCTAGACTTCCTGCCATTGCAAATAATGTATCTAAAGCCAAACCTATAGTGTGTTACAAATGCCATCAACCTGGACATCTAGCAGCCAATTGCCAATCGAAGAAGCCACCTGTCCATATCAATTTTCTTGGAGCAATGGAAGATGAAGGACATGAGGAAATGCCTAACTTTACGGAAGATGAGGATGACATTACTACTCCATCGGATACTTTACCGAGTATGCCAACTCCACATTCTTTGTTGACAATGAAATGTTTAGTACATGGAAGAGAAAATATTATTTTGTATGATGATGGTAGTACACATGATTTTATTTCTGCAAAGTTAGTGAAAGAATTGAAATTATAAACTATTCCTACGCATTATTGCATTAAAGCAGCATTCTTAGGCACAAGATACAATGAAACACAAGAGGTGCATGATTTAGAAATTGAAATTGGTGAATACATTGAAAGAAGGAATTTTCTAGTTGTACCATTATAGTCCAGTGATATTATTTTAGGTATGCCTTGGTGTCATCAGCATAATCCTGATATAGATTATTCCACGCATTCAATTAATATTCATTTTCAAGGAAAACACATTACATTGTATGGTATGCATGTATCTAATGCTTTTCCACTGCTTACTCATACTCAAGCTAAACGTGCATTACGCAAAAGTAGTAAATCTTATCTAATTTGGGTGAATGAACTGCAAGCTAAAGAAAAACATATGCACCCTTGGCATAAAGAATTCCTTGCACAATTTAAAGATTGTTTTGCTGAAGATCTACCACCTGGATTACCTCCTTCACGTCCTGAAGACCACAAAATAGATTTAATTCCTGGTACACAACCACCTTGTAAAGCACCATATAGGCATAACCAGATAGAGCAAAAAGAAATTCAAACTCAAGTTGAGGAATTATTAAACGGAGGATTGATTAGACCTACTAGTTCTCCATTTGGTGCACCTGTTTTGTTGGTAAAGAAGAATAATAATACTTATCGTATGTGCATTGATTATCGTGCCCTAAATAAGATTACTGTAAAGAATAGATATCCAATTCCTAGGGTTGATGATCTTATGGATAAACTACAAGGTTCTGCCATATTTAGTAAAATAGATCTTAAATCTGGTTATCATCAGGTGAGATTAGATAAATTTGACATATTCAAGACGGCATTTAGAACACAATTTGGTCATTATGAATTTTTAGTGATGCCTTTTGGATTGACTAACGCACCTGCTACATTGAGTAGAATGATGAATCGCATATTTTTGAAATATCAGCATTGTGTTATAGTATTTTTTGATGATATCTTGGTATTCAATAAAAATAAGAAAGAGCATTATGAACACCTGTCTTTGATTTTCAAGTTGTTGAAAGATAATCAATTGTATGCTAATCCAGAAAAGAGTGAGTTCTTTCAAACAGAAATTGAATATTTAGGTCATATTGTGTCATCAGATGGTATTAAAGTTGACCCTAAAAAGATAGAAGCAATATTGAACTGGCCAATACCTAAAAATCTACATGAGTTACGTTCTTTTCTAGGTCTTGCTAGTTTTTACAAGAATTTTGTGCGAAATTTTTCATTACTTGCTTTGCCTTTGACTAAATTTTTAAAGAAAGGTATTGTTTATCATTGGTCTGATAATCAACAAAATCCTTTTGATTTATTGAAACATGCATTAACCCATGCTCCTGTATTATGACTACCTAATTTTAATAGACCATTCTTTTTAGTAGTTACTGATGCTAGCGGATCTAGAATAGGAGCCGTACTTATGCAAGATAATCATCCCATAGCCTATTCTAGTTGTAAACTGAAACCCTCTGAACTTAAATATTCCACATATGATAAAGAATTATTAGTTGTGGTACAAGCTTTAAGACAATGGAAACATTACTTCATGGGTTCTGAGTTTATGATTAAGACTGATCAACAAAGTATTAGACATTTACTTAGTCAACCTCAAATATCTAACTGACATATCAAATGGGCAGCTTTTATTCAGAGTTTTCATCCCCTTATCCAATATCAACCAGGTAAAGAAAATGTAGTGGCCGATGCATTAAGTAGAAGACCGACCATTCATAATATCTCTCCTATATCATTTGATTCTCTAACTCCTATGAAAGATACTTATCATCAAGACATTACTTTTCATGCCGATTGGAATAAAATAGTTGGAAATAACTGGATTCCTATTGATTCATGTTTTATGAAAAGAGATTATGTGTTACAGTTCCATTTAGATCTTTTGTTTTGAATGAGATTCATTGTCCTCCATATCAAGGTCATAGAGGTATCATATCTACTTTACGTACATTGACTGAAGATTTTTATTGGCCACATATGGACACTGATGTATCTAACTTTGTTTCTGAAAGTTTGATTTGTCAAAGAGTTAAGAGACATCATGGTAAACAATATGGTTTACTTATGCCTTTATCTATTCCATCAAGACCATGAGAACAGATTTCTATGGATTTTATTACCGGTTTACCTAATACTAAAGCTAACCATGACATGATTTGGACTGTAGTAGACAGGTTTAGTAAACAAGCATATTTCGTTCCATATAAGAAAACTTTAACAGCATCTCAGGCAGCACAATTGTTTTTGAAAACTGTTTTCACTAATCATGGATTACCAAAAGTTATTATTTCTGACCGTGATTCTAGATTTTGTAACAACTTTTGGATTACTTTGTTTGCTAACCTAGGAACAAAGATTGATTTCTCATTTGCATTTCATCCTGAAACTAATGGACAAACAGAAGCCACTAACAGTACTATTTTAGATCTTTTACGTGCTTATTCACTATTTCTAAACCACAGACATGGGACACACATTTGCATTTACTGTAGTTTGCATATAACAATACACCACATACATCTACAAAGAAAGCACCGTTTGAAGTGATTTATGGTTATAGATTGTCTACACCTGTTGCATCTTTATCAAATAGGATTCAGAGTGCTAATGATATTGCTAATATGGACGCTACTATTTTTGATGAGGTTAAAAACATGATTGCCAAAGCCCAGCAATCATATACAAAACAAGCCAATAAGAAAAGACAGGCCATGAATTTCAAAGTTGATGACTATGTTTGGTTGAGAATAGAAAAACGTAGATTACAAAGTGTAGATAAACACCTAGTTGTGAAATTAGCACCTAGATTCTATGGACCATTTAAGATCATTCACAAAATCAATGACAATGCATTCAAGTTAGAACTACCACCTCACTGGAAAATTCACAACGCATTTCACATTAGTTTATTACGACCCTTTAGAGGCCAATTACCTGTACACCCTGTTTATGAAAACCCACCTTTGTTAGATGAAGAGACTGAAATACTTGGACCTAAAGCTATCATAGATACTCACTTTATGACCACTAGAACTGGCCGTAGATATTCTAGATATTTAGTGAAGATTAAAAACCATCCTGTTGAAGAGGCCCGATGGATGCACGCTAGAGACTTAAATGCTTTCCCCACTCTGTTAGCTCCACATTGAGTTAATAGCAATTGAGGACAATTACTATCCCACCCCGGGGGTATGATGCCAAGACGCATATTCCACGGTGGATTCCGTGCCACGGTGGATTCCGTGAGGTTTAACGGTGGATTCCGTAAAATTTGTTGACCGGGGCTCATACACAAAGTGGATTCTTTGTGCGAGAAGTTGATGGGGACGCCTATCCTTTTCGGGCGTTTCATTAATTTAGTGTGTACATGGGTGATTCCATAGCGGGTGATTTTGCAAAATACATATTAAATTTCTAAACGTTTATGAGTTTAGAGTGCGCATTCGTGATAAATTAAGGTTAGGATTGATTTCTAACCAGTTGATTTATTTATGTAGCTGAAGACTGCTAGGTATTCACTTTTGTCGGTTTAATTGTATTATTTTACTAACGATTGTGAATGCTTTAGTTGATGTGTAGAGATAGCAGCAGTGGTGGCAGAGGAAATCATTGCGTGTATTCGAGTTATCACTTATATTTTGATGGGCGCATAGCTTAGGCATGGCGCCTATATTTTGTCGCGCCTATTTATTAAGGCGTTGGATATTTATTTATTATTTTGTATGCACATGGGCTCACGATTAAGATATTTGTATTTGGACATTGTAGTGGGTATGCCTGACTCTTTGGGCGCGCCCATTAGCTTTATTTCTATTTTGTGCTAAAGCAAACTCAAAATCCAAAAGCATGCTATTTTGTAATTTGGGCTATTATTTGAGCTTGAAGATGATTAATACATGAAATACATGCTTTGTGGAGCGCTCACACAAGGCATGGGGAAAGATTACACCCAATTGGTCTCTTGTTCATGTCGTGCATGCTTTCTACCTTGCGTTTTGTGCAAAAAGTAGAGTTTTTTTGTTCTTGGGGACCTTCCGGCGTTCATTACGCGAGCATACAGCATCCGATCTGTGCACCACATGGTCCAAATTTTGTCCCCTAAATTTCAGCCTTCTCTCAAAGTGAAGCAACCAATCTCATGCTTCTCCCTGCAATTGATACCTAACAATTTTGACTTTAGCCTCAGGTTTGATCATTCTCTCTATCAAACAACACAACTCTATTTTTTCTAAAAATCTTTCGGGATCTTGCATACACTTACCATGGAACTCAGAAAATCATCAGCCATTTTCAAAAATCACAAGAAATAAAAACTAGGTCACATACAAGTAAAACAATGAAGAAAAAGTCAATCTCGGCACTCCTCATGGGGGTACCAAAAAAGAGATGTTACATGCTAGCGGTAATCAAGAGCAAGCCTCACTCAAAATCTAATAACGAGACCTTAAGGAGTGCCGGTTGGGAAAATTGAATCTTTCAGATGCACAAAACAACTCAAAAAAATTTAAATATTCAACAAACAACACAAGCCACACAAAAAACTAAACAACACACAATTCCTCTTGTACCTTAAACAACTAAAATCCAAATTTGAGTAGACCATCACTCAATCATTTATGAAGTTCAAAAAACACCAACACTTTGCAGAAAGTTCAAAACAAACTTTGAAGACAAATCCAAGATCACGGAAATTTCATATTTTGATAACCTTGGGCCGTCACTCGGTGCTTCGACATCCAAATTCTCTGACTTCACAACTAGCATGACAAGAGTTCATAGTCCCGCGTACGACCCTCCTCTCACCTCTCTCACAAGATACAATTGGAATTTAAGGGGGAAGACCCTTCTAAATAGAGAACATAGTATACCTCTCTCAGGATAACTAACTCTCTTCTTCTCATAAACTTCTCTCTCAACTCGCCTTGAACTCAACCTTTCCCTTGGTTCATCAAACCCTAACTCTTTTTTATTTTGGACTTCCTTTCTTGATATTAAGCAATTTTCACTACTTCCTCAAAGGTCTTAGGGTTCTTAACTTCTAATTTCACTCTCTAGTCTTTTGATTTCAACCCATCTACAAAATACATTATCTTCAACATAATTGGGCCTATCTCACCTTCTGATAATGTCAAACTCCATCCATTCCACAATCTTTAAAACTCCCTACCAAAATCCTCAACACATTGATCATCTTTTTTAATACAAGTTTCGATTCTTGCCCAAATCTCACTCTAACTTTATCTATTTTAAAACCTAGAATAAAAAAAGATTTGAATGGTCCCAAGGTCGAAATTTTGTCTCCTAAATTTCAGCCTTCTCTCAAAGTCAAGCAACCAATTTTGTGCGTCTCCCTGCAATTGATACCTAAGCATTTGGTCTTTACCCTCAGGATTGGTCATTCTCTCTATGAAACAACATAGCTCTATTTTTTCTAAAAATCTTTCCGGATCTTGCGTCGTACAATTACCATGGAACTTACGAAAATCATCAGCCATTTTCAAAAATCACAAGAATTCAAAAGTAGGTAAAATACAACTAAGACAATGAAGACAAAGTGAATTTTGGCACTCGTCAATGGGGGTACCAAAAAAGAGATATTAGACGAGAGTAGTAATCTAGAGCAAGCCTTACTCAAAATCTAATAACGAGAGGTTAAGGAGTGCCGGTTGGGGAAATTGACTTTGTTAGATGCACAACACAACTTAAATAATTTTAAATATTCAAGAAACACCACAAGCCACACAAAAAACGAAACAACACACAATGCCTCTTGTATCTTAAACAACTAAAATCGAAATTCGAGTAGACCATCACTTAATCACTCATGAAGTTCAAAAAACACCAACCCTTTGCACAAAGTTCAAAACAAACTTTGAAGACAAATCCAACATCATGAAAATTTCTTACCTTGATAACCTTGGGCCGTAACTCAGTGCTTCGATACCCAAATTCTTTGACTTCACAACTAGCACGTGGTGCACAGATCGGATGCCGTAAGCGCGCGTAGTGAGGGTCAAAAGGTCCCCAAGAACAAAAGAACTCTACTTTTTGCAAACCAATCAATGTAGAAGACATGATAATAGCCCAAAAGCCAAATAGAAATAAAGCTCAAATAATAGCCCAAATTACAAAATAGCACGCTTTTGGGTTTTGAGTTTGCTTTTGTGCCAAATAGAAATAAAGCTGATGGGCGGGCGCCCAAGAAGTCAGGCGTACCCAAATACAATGTCCAAATACAAATATCTAAATCGTGCGCCCATGCGCATACAAAAGTAATAAATAAATATCAAACGCCTTAATAAATAGACGCGACAAAATATAGGCGCCATGCCTAAGGTATGCGCCCATCAAAATATTGACGATAACTGGAATACACGCTATCGTCCAATGCTTTCCACCGCCACTACTGCTATCTCTACACATGAACTGAAGCATTCACAATCGTTAGTAAAATAATACAATTAAACCGACAAAAGTGAATACCTAGCAGTCTTTAGCTAAATAAATCAATTGGTTAGAAATCAATCCTAATCTTAATTTATCACGCGTGCGCACTCTAAACTCATAAATGTTTATTAATTTAAATATGTATTTTGCGGAATCACCCGCAATGGAATCACCCATGTACACACTAAATTAACAAAATACCCAAAAAGGATAGGCGTCCCCATTGACTTCTCGCACAAAGAACCCACTTTGTGTATGAGCCCCGGTAATAAAAGTTTACGAAATCCACTGTAAAACCTCACAGAATCCACTGTGGCACAGAATCCACCGTGAAATATGCCTCCTAGCATCAGCATGACAAGAGTTCACATTCCCGTGTATGACCCTCCTCTCACCTCTCTCACAAGATACAATTGAAATTTGAGGGGGAAGAACCTTCTAAATAGAGAATATAGTATACCTCTCTTAGGATTGGCATGACTAACTCTCTTCTTTTCATAAACTTTTCTCTCAACTCGCCTTGAACTCAACCTTTCCCTTGGTTCGTCAAACCCTAGCTCTTTTTTATTTTGGTCTTCCTCTCTTGATATTTAGCAATTTTCACTACTTCCTCAAAGGTCTTAGGGTTCTTAACCTCTAATTTCACTCTCTAGTCTTCCAATTTCAACCTATCTACAAAATACATGATCTTCAATATAATTGGGCCTATCTCACCTTTCTAACAATGTCAGACTCCATCGATTCCACAATCTTTCAAACTCCCTAGCAAAACCATCAACACGTTGATCATCTTTTTTAATAAAAGTCTCGATTCTTGCCCAAATCTCACTCTAACTTTATCTTTTTTTAAACCTAGATAAAAAAGCATTTTAATGGTCTCATGGTCAAAATTTTTTCCCCTAAATTTCAGTGTTGTCTCAAAGACAAGAAACCAATTTTGTGCTTCTCCCTGTAATTGATATCTAAGAATTTTGACCTTAACCTCAAGATCGGTCATTCTCCATGTAATTGATTTTGTGCTTCTCCCTATAATTGATATCTAAGAATTTTGACCTTAACCTTAGGATTGGTCATTCTCTCTACCAAATAATACAACTTTATTTTTAAAAAAATCTTTCAAGATCTTGCGTACAATTACATTGGAACTCACAAAAATCATTTGCCATTTTCAAAAATCACAAGAAACCAAAACTAGGTCACATACAAGTAAAACAATGAAGAAAAAGTCAATTTCGGCACTCCTCAATGGGGGCACCAAAAGAGAGATGTTACACGCCAGCGGTAATCGAGACCAAGCCTCATTCAAAACCTATTAATGAGACGTTAAGGAGTGCCGGTTGGGAAAATTGACTTTGTTAGATGCACAACACAACTCAAAAAAATTTAAATATTCAACAAACATCACAAGCCACACAAAAAACGAAACAACACACAATGCCTCTTGTACCTTAAACAACTAAAATCCGAATTTGAGTAGACCATCACTCTAACACTCACGAAGTTCAAAAAACACAAACACTTTATACAAAGTTCAAAACAAACTTTGAATAAAAATACAACATCATGGAAATTAAATACCTTGATAATGTTGGGGAGGCCCTCACTCTGTGCTTCGACATTCAAATTCTCTGACTTGACAACTACATGACAAGAGTTCACACTCCCCCGTATGACCCTCCTCTCATCTCTCACACAAGATAAAATTGGAATTTGAGGGGGAAGAACCTTCTAAATAGAGAATATAGTATACCTCTCTTAGGATTGACATAACTAACTCTCTTCTTCTCATAAACTTTTCTCTCAACCCGCCTTGAACTCAACCTTTGCCTTCGTTCATCAAACCCTAACTCTTTATTATTTTGGTCTTCCTCTCTTGATATTTAGCAATTTTCACTACTTCCTCAAAGGTCTTAGGGTTCTTAATCTCTAATTTCACTCTCTAGTCTTCTGATTTCAACCCATCTATAAAATACATTATCTTCAACATAATTGGGCCTATCTCACCTTCTGACAATGTTAAACTCCATCGATTCCACAATCTTTCAAACTCCCTAGCAAAACCTTCAACACATTGACCATATTTTCTAATAAATTTTTTTATTCTTGCTCAAATCTCACTCTAACATTATCTTTTTTAAAACCTAGATAAAAAAGCATTTTAATGGTCTCATGGTGCAAATTTTGTCCCCTAAATTTTAGCCTTCTCTCAAAGTCAACCAATCAATTTGATGCTTCTCCCTGCAATTGATACCTAACAATTTTGACTTTAGCCTTAGGATTGGTCATTCTCTCTATCAAACAACACCACTCTATTAGCCATTTTCAAAAATCACAAGACATCAAAAGTAGGTCAAATACAACTAAGACAATGAAGACAAAGTCAATTTTGGCACTCCTGAGTGGGGGTACCAAAAAAGAGATGTTACATGCTAGCGGTAATCAAGAGCAAGCCTCACTCAAAATCTAATAACGAGACCTTAAGGAGTGCCGGTTGGGAAAATTGACTCTTTTAGATGCACAAAACAACTCAAAAATTTTTAAATATTCAACAAACAACACAAGCCACAAAAAAAATGAAACAACACACAATGCCTCTTGTACCTTCAACAATTAAAATCCAAATTTGAGTAGACCATCACTCAAACATTTATGAAGTTCAAAAAGCACCAACACTTTGCACAAAGTTCCAAAAAAGCTTTGAAGACGAATCCAAGATCATGGAAATTTCATACCTTGATAACCTTGGGTCATCACTCGGTGCTTTGACATCCAAATTCTTCGACTTCGCAACTAGCAGGACAGCAGTTTAGACTCCAGTGTACGACCCTCCTCTCACCTCTCTCACAAGATACAATTGGAATTTAAGGGGGAAGACCCTTCTAAATAGAGAATATAGTATACCTCTCTCACGATTGGCATAACTCTCTTCTTCTCATAAACTTTTCTCTCAACTCGCCTTGAACTCAACCTTTCCCTTGGTTCATCAAACCCTAACTCTTTTTTATTTTGGTCTTCCTCTGTTGATATTCAGCACTTTTCACTACTTCCTCAAAGGTCTTAGGTTTCTTGACCTCTAATTTCATTCTCTAGTCTTCTGATTTCAACCCATCTACAAAATACATTATCTTCAACATAATTGGGCCTAGCTCACCTTCTCATAATGTCAAACTCCATCCATTCCACATTCTTTAAAACCCCCTACCAAAATCATCAACACATTGATCATCTTTTTTAATACAAGTTTCAATTCTTACCCAAATCTCACTCTAGCTTTTTCTTTTTTTAAACCTAGATGAAAAAACATTTAATGGTCCCATGGTCCCAATTTTGTCTCCTAAATTTCAGCCTTCTCTCAAAGTCAAGCAACCAATTTCGTGCGTCTCCCTACAATTGATACCTAAGGATTTGGACTTTACCCTTAGGATTCATCATTCTCTCTATCAAACAACATAGCTCTATTTTTTCTAAAAATCTTTCAGGATCTTGCGTAGAATTACCATGGAACTCATGAAAATCATCAGCCATTTTCAAAAATCACAAGCAATCAAATTTAGGTCACATATAAGTAAAACAATGAAGACAAAGTCAAATTTGACACTCCTCAGTCGGGACACCAAAAAAGGGTGATGTTACAGGTGAGCGGTAATCGATAGCAAGCCTCACTCAAAATCTAATAACGAGACAGTAAGGAGTGCCGGTTGGGGAAATTGACTTTGTTAGATGCACAACACAACTCAAATAATTTTAAATATTCCAAAAACACCACAAGCCACACAAAAAATGAAATAACACCTAATGTCTCTTGTACCTTAAACAACTAAAATCCAAACTCGAGTAGACCATCACTTAATCACTCATGAAGTTCAAAAAACACCAACCCTTTGCAGAAAGTTCAAAACAAACTTTGAAGACAAATCCAACATCATGGAAATTTCATACCTTGATAACCTTGGGCCGTCACTCCATGCAGCTTCGATATCCAAATTCTCTGACTTCACAACTAACACGACAAGAGTTCACATTCCCGTGTACGACCCTCCTCTCACCTCTCTCACAAGATACAATTGGAATTTGAGGGGGAAGAACCTTCTAAATACAGAATATAGTATACCTCTCTTAGGATCGGCATGACTAACTCTCTTCTTCTGATAAACTTTTCTCTCAACTCGCCTTGAACTCAACATTTCCCTTGGTTCATCAAACCCTAACTCTTTTTTATTTTGGTCTTTCTCTCTTGATATTTAGCAATTCTCACTACTTCCTCAAAGGTCTTAGGGTTCTTAACCTCTAATTTCACTCTCTAGTCTTCTGATTTCAATCCATCTACAAAATACATGATCTTCAACATAATTGGGACTATTTAACCTTCTGACAATGTCAGATTCCATCGATTCCACAATCTTTCAAACTCCCTAGCAAAATCCTCAACACATTGATCATCTTTTTTACTAAAAGTTTCAATTCTTGCCCAAATCTTACTCTAACTTTATCTTTTTTAAAACCTATATAAAAAAGCATTTTAATGGTCTCATGGTCCAAATTTTGTCCCCTAAATTTCAGCGTTGTCTCAAAGTTCTCCCTGCAATTGATATCTAAGAATTTTGATCTTAACCTCAGGATTGGTCATTCTCTCTACCAAACAATACAACTCTATTTTTTAAAAAATCTTTCGGGATCTTGCGTCCAATTAGCATGGAACTCAGGAAAATCATTTGCCATTTTCAGAAATCACAAGAAATCAAAACTAGGTCACATACAAGTAAAACAATGAAGAAAAAGTCAATTTCAGCACTTCTCAGTGGGGGCACCAAAAGAGAGATGTTACACGCGAGCGGTAATCGAGAGCAAGCCTCACTCAAAACCTAATAATGAGACGTTAAGGAGTGCCGGTTGGGAAAATTGACTTTGTTAGATGCACAACACAACTCAAAAAATTTTAAATATTCAACAAACATGACAAGACACACAGAAAACTAAACAACACACAATGCCTCTTGTATCTTAAACAACTAAAATCCAAAGTCGAGTAGACCATCACTCTAACACTCACCAAGTTCAAAAAACACAAACATTTTGCACAAAGTTCAAAACAAACTTTGAATAAAAATCCAACATCATGGAAATTACATACCTTGATAACCTTAGGGGGCCGTCACTCAGTGCTTCAACATCCAAATTCTCTGACTTGACAACTACATGACAAGAGTTCACACTCCCCCGTATGACCCTCCTCTCACCTCTCTCACAAGATAAAATTGGAATTTGAGGGGGAAGAACCTTCTAAATAGAGAATATAGTATGCCTCTCTCAGGATTGACATAACTAACTCTCTTCTTCTCATAAACTTTTCTCTCAACCCGCCTTGAACTCAACCTTTCCCTTGGTTCATCAAACCCTAACTCTTTTTTATTTTGGTCTTCCTCTGTTGATATTCAACAATTTTCACTACTTCCTCAAAGGTCTTAGGGTTCTTAACCTCTAATTTCACTCTCTCGTCTTCTGATTTCAACCCATCTATAAAATACATTATCTTCAACATAATTGGGCCTATCTCACCTTCTGACAATGTGAAACTCCATCGATTCCACAATCTTTCAAACTCCCTAGCAAAACCTTCAACACATTAATCATCTTTTTTAATAAAATTTTTTATTCTTGCCCAAATCTCACTCTAACTTTATCTTTTTTTAAACCTAGATAAAAAAGCATTTTAATGGTCTCATGGTCCAAAATTTGTCCCCTAAATTTCAGCCTTCTCTCAAAGTGAAGCAACCAATTTCATGCTTCTCCCTGCAATTAATACCTAACAATTTTGACTTTAGCCTCAGGATTGGTCATTCTCTCTATCAAACAACACAACTCTATTTTTTCTAAAAATCTTTTGGGATCTTGCATACAATCACCATGGAGTTCAGAAAATCATCAGCCATTTTCAAAAATCACAAGAAATCTAAATTAGGTCACATACAAGTAAAACAATAAAGGCAAAGTCAATTTCGACACTCCTCATGGGGGTACCAAAAAAGGGATGTTACATGCGAGCGGTAATGGAGAGAAAGCCTCACTCAAAATCTAATAAGGAGACCTTAAGGAGTGCCGGTTCGGAAAATTGACTCTTTTATATGCACAACACAACTCAAAAAAATTTAAATATTCAACAAACAACACAAGACACACAAAAAACTAAACAACACACAATGCCTCTTGTACCTTAAAAAATTAAAATCCAAATTTGAGTAGACCATCACTCAATCATTTATGAAGTTAAAAAAAAATCAACACTTTGGAGAAAGTTTAAAACAAACTTTGAAGACAAATCCAAGATCACAGAAATTTCATACCTTGATAACCTTGGGCCGTCACTCGATGCTTCGACGTCCAAATTCTCCGACTTCACAACTAGCACGACAAGAGTTCACACTCCCGCGTACGACCCTCCTCTCACCTCTCGCACAAGATACAATTGGAATTTAAGGGGGAAAACCCTTCTAAAAAGAGAACATAGTATACCTCTCTCAGGATCAGCATAACTAACTCTCTTCTTCTCATTAACTTTTCTCTCAACTCGCTTGAACTCAACCTTTCCCTTGGTTCATCAAACCCTAAATCTTTTTTATTTTGGTCTTCCTCTGTTGATATTCAGTAATTTTCACTACTTCCTCAAAGGTCTTAGGGTTCTTAACCTCTAATTTCACTCTCTAGTCTTCTGATTTCAACCCATCTACAAAATACATTATCTTTAACATAATTGGGCCTATCTCACCTTCTCATAATGTCAAACTCCATCCATTCCACAATATTTAAAACTCCCTATCAAAATCCTCAACACATTGATCATCTTTTTTAATACAAGTTTTGATTCTTGCCCAAATCTCACTCTAACTTTATCTTTTTTTAAACCTAGATTAAAAAACATTTTAATGGTCCCATGGTCCAAATTTTGTCTCCTAAATTTCAGCCTTCTCTCAAAGTGAAGAAATCAATTTCGTGCGTCTCCCTGCAATTGATACCTAAGCATTTGGACTTTACCCTCAGGATTGGTCATTCTCTCTATGAAACAACATAGCCCTATTTCTTCTAAAAGTCTTTCCGGATCTTGCGTACAATTACCATGGAACTTACAAAAATCATCAGCCATTTTCAAAAATCACAAGACATCAAAAGTAGGTCAAATACAACTAAGACAATGAAGACAAAGTCAATTTTGGCACTCCTGAGTGGGGGTACCAAAAAAGAGATATTACACGAGAGCGGTAATCGAGAGCAAGCCTCACTCAAAATCTAATCATGAGAGGTTAAGGAGTGCCACTTGGGGAAATTGACTTTGTTAGATGCACAACACAACTCAAATAATTTTGAATATTCAAGAAACACCACAAGACACATAAAACATGAAACAACACACAATGCCTCTTGTACCTTAAACAACTAAAATTCAAATTCGAGTACACCATCGCTTAATCACTCATGAAGTTCAAAAAACACCAACCCTTTGCACAAAGTTCAAAACAAACTTTGAAGACAAATCCAACATCATGGAAATTTCATACCTTGATAACCTTGGGCTGTCACTCCATGCAGCTTCGATATCCAAATTCTCTGACTTCACAACTAGCACGACAAGAGTTCACATTCCCGCATACGACCCTCCTCTCACCTCTCTCACAAGATACAATTGGAATTTGAGGGGGAAGAACCTTCTAAATACAGAATATAGTATACCTCTCTTAGGATCGGCATGACTAACTCTCTTCTTCTCATAAACTTTTCTCTCAACTCGCCTTGAACTCAACATTTCCCTTGGTTCATCAAACCCTAACTCTTTTTTATTTTGGTCTTTCTCTCTTGATATTTAGCAATTCTCACTACTTCCTCAAAGGTCTTAGGGTTCTTAACCTCTAATTTCACTCTCTAATCTTCTAATTTCAACCTATCTACAAAATACATGATCTTCAACATCATTGGGCCTATCTCAACTTCTGACAATGTCAGACTCCATCAATTCCACAATCTTTGAAACTACGTAGCAAAACCTTCAACACCTTGATCATCTTTTTTAATACAAGTTTTGATTCTTGCCCAAATCTCACTCTAACTTTATCTTTTTTTAAACCTAGATAAAAAAGCATTTTAATTCTCATGGTCCAAATTTTGTCCCCTAAATTTCAGTGTTGTCTCAAAGTCAAGCAACCAATTTCGTGCTTCTCCCGGCAATTGATATCTAAGAATTTTGACCTTAACCTCAGGATTGGTCATTCTCTCTACCAAACAATACAACTCTATTTTTTAAAAATTCTTTCGAGATCTTGCGTACAATTACCATGGAACTCATGAAAATCATTTGCAATTTTCAAAAATCACAAGAAATCAAAACTAGGTCACATACAAGTAAAACAATGAAGAAAAAGTCAATTTCGGAACTCCTCAGTGGGGGCACCAAAAGAAAGATGTTACACGCGAGCGGTAATCAAGAGCAAGCCTCACTCAAAATCTAATAATGAGATGTTAAGGAGTGCCAGTTGGGGAAATTGACTTTGTTAGATGCAGAACACAACCCAAAAATTTTTAAATATTCAACAAACATCACAAGCCACACAAAAAATGAAACAAAACACAATGCCTCTTGTACCTTAAATAAGTAAAATCCAAATTCATGTAGACCATCACTTTATCACTGATGAAGTTCAAAAAACACCAACACTTTGCACAAAGTTCAAAACAAACTTTGAAGACAAATCCAACAATATGGAAATTTCATACCATGATAACCTTGGGCCATCGCTCGATGCTTCGACATCCAAATTCTCCGACTTCACAACTAGCACCACAAGAGTTCACACTCCCACGTACGACCCTCCTCTCACCTCTCTCACAAGATACAGTTCGAATTTGATGGGGAAGACCCTTCTGAATAGAGAATATAGTATACCTGTCTCAGGATGGGCATAACTAACTCTCTTCTTCTCATAAACTTTTCTCTCATATCGCCTTGAATTCAACCTTTCCCTTGGTTCATCAAACCCTAACTCTTTTTTATTTTGGTCTTCCTCTCTTGATATTTGGCAATTTTCACTACTTTCGCAAAGGTCTTAGGGGTTTTAACCTCTAATTTCACTCTCTAGTCTTCTGATTTCAACCCATCTACAAAATACATTATCTTCAATATATTTGGGCCTGTCTCACCTTCTGACAATGTAAAACTCCATCGATTCCACAATCTTTCAAACTCCCTAGCAAAACCTTTAACACATTGATCATATTTTTGAATATAGGTTTTGATTCTTGTCAAAATCTCACTCTAACTTTATCTTTTTTTAAACCTAGATAAAAAAGCATTTTAATGGTCTCATGGTCCAAATTTTGTCCCCTAAATTTCAACCTTGTCTCAAAGTCAAGCAACCAATTTCGTGCTTCTCTCTTGTGATTTTTGAAAATGGCTGATGATTTTCTGAGTTCAACGGTAATTGTACACAAGATCCCGAAATATTTTTAGAAAAAATAGAGTTGTATTGTTTGATAGAGAGAATGACCAGTCCTAAGGCTAAAGTCAAGATTCTTAGGTATCAATTGCAGGGAGATGCATGAAATTGGTTGCTTGACTTTAAGAGAAGGCTGAAATTTAGGGGACAAAATTTGGACCATGAGACCATTAAAATGCTTTTTTATCTAGGCTTAAAAAAAGATAAAGTTAGAGTGAGATTTGGGTAAGAATTGAAAATTTTATTAGAAAACATGATCAATGTGTTGAAGGTTTTGGTAGGGAGTTTGTAAGATTGTGGAATCGAAAGAGTTTGACATTGTCACAAGGTGAGATTAGAGAGTGAAATTAGAGGTTAAGAACCCTAAGACCTTTGAGGAAGTAATGAAAATTGCTAAATATCAAGAGAGGGAGACCAAAATGAAAAAGAGTTAGGGTTTGATGAACTAAGGGAAAGGTTGAGCTCAAGGCAGGTTGAGAGAAAAGTTTATGAGAAGAAGAGAGTTAGTTATGTCGATCCTGAGAGAGGTATAGTCTGTATTTAGAAGGTTCTTCCCCCTCAAATTCCAATTTAATCTTGTGAGAGAGGTGAGAGGAGGGTCGTACTCTGGAGTGTGAACTCTTGTCGTGCTAGTTGTGAAGTCAGAGAATTTGGATATCGAAGCTCCGCAAGGTTATCAAGGTATGAAATTTCGATGATGTTGGATTTTTATTCAAAGTTTTTTTTGAGCTTTGTGCAAAGTGTCGATGTTTTTTGAACTTTGTGAGTATTTGACTGACGGTCTACTCGAATTTGGATTTTAGTTTTTTAAGGTACAAGAGGCATTGTGTGTTGTTTTGTTTTTTGTGTGGCTTGTGGTGTTTGTTGAATATTTAAATTTTTCTGAGTTGTGTTGTGCATTCAACAAAGTCAATTTTCCCAATTGGCACTCCTTAACGTCTTGTTATTAGGATTTGAGTGAGGCTTGCTCTCGATTACCGCTCGCCTCAAACATCTCTTTTTGGGTGTCCCGATTGAGGAGTGCCGAAATTGACTTTGTCTTCATTGTTTTATTTGTATGTGACCTAGTTTTGATTGCTTGAGATTTTTGAAAATGGCTGATGATTTTCATGACTTCCATGGTAATTGTACGGAAGATCCTAAAAGATTTTTGGAAAAAACAGAGCTATGTTGTTTGATAGAGAGAATGACCAATCCTAAGGCTAAAGTGCAAATTCTTAGGTATCAATTGCAAGGAGAAGCACGAAATTGGTTGCTTGACTTTGAGAGAAGGGTGAAATTTAGGAGACAAAATTTGGACCATGAGACCATTAAAATGTTTTTCTATCTAGGTTTAAAAAAAGATAAAGTTAGAGTTAGATTCGGGCAAGAATCGAAACTTGTATTAAAAGAGATGATCAATCTGTTGAGGATTTTGCTAGGGAGCTTGAAAGATTGTGGAATCAATGGAGTTTGACATTGTCAGAAGGTGAGATAGGCCCAATTATGTTGAAGATAATGTATTTTGTAGATGGGTTGAGATCAGAAGAGTGGAGAGTGAAATTAGAGGTTAAGAAGCCTAAGACATTTGAGGAAGTAGTGAAAATTGTTGAATATGAAGAGAGGAATACCAAAATAAAAAAGAGTTAGGGTTTGATGAACCAAGGGAAAGGTTGCGTTCAAGGCGAGTTGAGGGAAAAGTTTATGAGAAGAACAGAGTTATGCCGATCCTGAGAGATGTATACTATATTCTCTATTTAGAAGGGTCTTCCCCCTCAAATTCTAATTGTATCTTGTGAGAGAGGTGAGAGGAGGGTCATACGTGGGAGTGTGAACTCTTGTCGTGCTAGTTGTGAAGTCGGAGAATTCGGATGTCAAAGCACCGAGTGACGGCCCAAGGTTATCAAGGTATGAAATTTCCATGATCTTGGATTTGTCTTCAAAGTTTGTTTCAAACTTTGTGCAAAGTGTTGGTGTATTTTGAACTTCATGAATGTTTGAGTGAAGGTCTACTCGAATTTGGATTTTAGTTGTTCAAGATACAAGAGGCATTGTGTGTTGTTTCTTTTTTTCTGTGGCTTGTGGTGTTTGTTGAATATTTAAATTTTTTTGAGTTGTGTTGTGTATCTAACAAAGTCAATTTCCCCAAACGGTACTCCTTAATGTCTCGTTATTAGGTTTTCAGTGAGGCTTGCTCTTGATTACTGCTCATGTGTAACATCTCTTTTTTGGTGCCCCCAATGAGGAGTGCGGAATTGACTTTGCCTTCATTGTTTTACTTATATGTGACCTAGATTCGATTTCTTGTGATTTTTGAAAATGACTGATGATTTTCGTGAGTTCCATGGTAATTGTACGCAAGATTCCGAAAGATTTTTAGAAAAAATAGAGCTGTGTTGTTTGATATAGAGAATGACCAATCCTGAGGCTAAAGTAAAAATTCTTAGGTATGAATTCCACGGAGAAGCACAACATTGGTTACTTGACTTTGAGAGAAGGCTGAAATTTAGGGGACAAATTTTTGACCATGAGACCATTAAAATGCTTTTTTATCTAGGTTTAGAAAAAGATAAAGTTAAGTGATATTTGGGCAAGAATTGAAACTTGTAGTAAAAAAGATGATCAATGTGTTGAAGGCTTTGTTGGGGAGTTTGAAAAATTGTGGAATCCATGGATTTTGACATTGTTAGAAGGTGAGATAGGCCCAATTATGTTGAAGATAATGTATTTTGTAGATGGGTTGAAATCAGAAAACTAGAGACTGAAATTAGAGGTTAAGAACCCTAAGACCTCTAAGGAAGTAGTGGAAATTGCTGAATATCAAGAGAGGAAGACCAAAATAAAAAAGAGTTAGTGTTTGATGAACTAAGGGAAAGGTTGAGTTCAAGGCGAGTTAGGATAAAATTTTATGAGAAGAAGAGAGTTAGTTATGCCGATCCTGAGATATGTATACTATATTCTCTATTTAGAAGGATCTCCCCCCTCAAATTTCAATTGTATCTTATGAGAGAGGTGAGAGGAGGGTTGTACGCGGGAGTGTGAACTCTTGTCATGCTAGTTGTGAAGTCGGAGAATTTGAATGTCGAAGCACCGAGTGATGGCCCAAGGTTATCAAGGTATGAAATTTCCATGATGTTGAATTTGTCTTCAAAGTTTTTTTTAAACTTTGTTCCAAGTGTTGGTGTTTTTTGAAGTTCATGAGTGATTAAGTGATGGTCTACATGAATTTGGATTTTAATTGTTTAAGTCACAAGAGGCATTTTGTGTTTTTTTGTTTTTTGTGTGGCTTGTGGTATTTGTCGAATATTTAAAATTTGTTGAGTTGTGTTGTGCATCTAACAAAGCTCAATTTCCCCAACCGGCACTCCTTAACGTCTCATTATTAGGCTTTGTATGAGGCTTGCTCTCGATTACCACTCGCGTGTATCATCTCTGTAGTATTTGGATTTTCTAGAAACACGCATGAACCGCCTCTAGAAGGCGAGGCCAAAAGAATAAGTCGTGAGGACAGTTCATTGGATCATGGCATTGTGGTGCTGGAGGAGAAGGGAATAGTAATGGCCCCCAAGCTGCTTGCTGGATGCCATGGGACGGACGAAGGCATGCCCAATGTCGCGTGGGGGAGGGAGGTACCTCTCCCTCTCCCTATAAAACCCATGGCTATGGGAGCTTTGAAAAGGGAGAGAGGAGTGGAGACACTACCGATGTTGCGTTCGAGAGATAGAGGAGGAGCTGTCACATTGCGTCGAGAGGAGAGAGGAGGGGCATCAAGATTCTGAAGATTGCCAGGCCGCGATCAAAGTTGCACGCCGCCGTTGCCGCCAATCCAATCCCATTTGGCCTCCTTCCACGTGGGCTTTTGCAATCTTCCAGAAGCTTTAGAAGGTTCTTGGAAGCTTCCAAGGGTGGGCCTCCTAAGTCCCCTTTCACATTACACCCCCCATTCATCCTTGTGGGCTTCCTCTTAGCCCTTGTCCATGTGGGCTTGGTAAACCCCCCCCGGAATCCAAAGCCCTATTGGGGTCCTCATGCTCCATTTTCCCCCCCACATAAAATCCCCTCTTAAGGTTTTATACACCCCTTCCTTCTCCTTTTTTTCCCCCTTTTGCCCCTTATGCCCACCTAGTGCATCCTAAGACTACCCCCCTCTGGATCAAATAAAAAAGCTCCATTCCCACGGCTTTAATAAGCCTTACTCTCAAAAGGTTTTCCTACCTCCCTTCCCGGGATTTTAAACCCTTTCCATGGGTTTTTTCCCCACCTATTGCTTTAGGGTCCTTTAAGCCCTTTTCTTTACAAGTCCTTTAAAGGTTCATCTAATCTCGGGGTCCCTTAGAACCCCCTTCCTATTGACCTTCGCAAAACACCCTCTTTTCCCCCTTTTTGCATACCACAAAGTTACTTCTTTTTCCCCTTTCCGTGTATACAATTTGCACCGGAGCTTCTATGAAAGGAAGGAAAAAATTTCATAAAGGACGATGGAATTACAAAAGGGAGTTTCGCATGCAAAGGAGACGGCCAAGGTCATAAATCTGCATCCAAGACAATAAGGCCACATTCGCGATGGCTCCTAAGAAAGCACAAGGTGTAGCCACACGAGGATCGTCTCCTAACATCCATGTGGACATTTCACCACAAGTCCAAGTTTTTTCTTCCTAATTTTTGATTTACGTCGTTATAATCCAATCGTGCATGGATCATTTTTGGAGATAGGATGCATCTTTCATTTTAAATACTTTGACTAATTTAAAAGAAATAGCTCATGACTCATGACGGAAGAATTCGGTCATTAGTATTTTCAATAAAACGAACAAAATAAAGTGAGCATAAGATTCCTATGTATTTCTAGCCAGTAGTTTTTATGCATTGCGATGAATTGAAATTAGATTAATGTCCATTTTTACAAAACGGAATTATGATAGTATACTTCGATTAAGCATGGAAGAAATAAATTGCATATTGCATTATTGAACATATTTTTTGAAATGATTCTTAAAGAAAGTTACTAGCAACCATAGGAAATTGCTAGGGCTGCATGAAGGAGATATAACTCTAGGCAAGTGGCCTAAAAACTTAAATCAACAAAAGGGTGTGTAAGTTCAGCATACGACAAATTCATTTGGAAAAGAATGTAGAAAAAGGCTACATGTTTAAACATAAAATCCTAAAGCTTAGTAGCACAAATCTTGTTTGCATATTATAGGATGATCAATTGGAATTATGCTTATGCTTTGATCTTAACCTAAAAAGTTAGGGTTTGTAAATCAACTTATATGTAGACAATGAATCATGTTCAAGACCAGACAAGTTAAATTGGTTTAAATCTAAACACCTAAAACCTCGAGGTACTCGTTTAGGAAGGATTAATTCAATGCAACATATCCCAAAAAGCTAACTAGGGTTAGCATGTTGGGGACATTACCTAGTCATTCGTATTACCAAAGCTGAACTCCTATACCCTAAAGACTTGCCCACATTCACGGAATGTAGGGACAGTAGGACATACTCGCGAGAAAAGATCTAGGGTTTTTATCCTAAGAATCTCTTGCTAAAAAGATGAAACTCGGAACCCTAGGACCGACAATGTCGGCCTAATGCAAATAGGAACGGATTGTCATATCTAATCATGATACCATGATTAGAAGATGTCGTTGATGGGTAGAATAGTCCCATGGATTAGGTGCGACACTTGGCAACAAGTTGCAAAGTCGCATGATCTTGTGATTGGATCACAAGGGAATGGCCAATTCCTCGGAATTAGATTGGCGGATTCTTACGCAAGTTTATCTTGCAAGGGGATGAATAATTGTCCAGATATCGTACCTTTCTTGGGTAAAGTGACTAAGATACGGGGATTAGATATTTGCTTGGAAGCAAAAGACCAATCAATGACTTGGAATAACATATGAGTTTAAGGTATTGATTAAGTTGGGTTAATAGGGTATGGCCCTAACCCAGGATATAGGGGATCTTGGGAGGTTGCAATTGATCCCCGATCGAGTGCTGGATGCATTCGAAAAGAAGGATTCACTCCTTAGCAGTTGGCCAAAAATAACGACCAATGGAATTGTTTGTGCTTGTAATAGTTTTAAGAGCACTGTTTTCCTTTGTTTGCTCAAAGAATTAAAGGATAAATGGATATCTAATGATTTAGGTTGAAGGCTTGAAGGGAGAGGCATCTTCAGTTACCCCCGACTGCTTGCCTGACCCTAACCAAGGGGGTTGTTAACCGCGTCGGGTAGGTGGACCAAACCCGCGGCAAGAGGTCTCTCCGTTGAGCGCTACTTGGAGCAGAAGGACGCTTGGGTGCCAGAGGGGGCTCTGGCCGTAAATCCCTCGCCTTCCGGGCCCTGCACAAGAGGCCAACGTGACTCGGGATTGGATCTCGAGGCCCGCATACTAGTCTACGGGCGGAATCTTGGATTAGTAATCCCTGTGGATTGCTGGCCTTCATGTGGATTATGGATAATCCTATGGGCTAGACTTTATGTATTTCAAAGATAAATATGATAACCTGTTGAAAAGGAACTTGTTTGACATTGCTTTTCTATGTCAAGTGCTATGATTACGTCAAGGAACCACTGCCTAACGGGTTAATTAAGGAAGCTGATTGATACATGTCCAACTAAATGTGTTAGGTAATTAAATAACTAAAACAATCTAAGGAAAGTACGAAGGATGTGACCATAGGCCCGTCCTACGAATGGGTGGTCCCGGTTGGCCGGGAACTTTTCTCAATCAAGATGGACAGCAGGAAGATCGTTCGAAGAACATGAACAGCAAGAGCGTTGACCTAGAGTCTAAGTTATAAATGATTCCGATTTACGCTATTTTAGGGGAACGGAATGGAACTATGCCTTATGGCAAAGAGGTTGAGCTTCGCATCCCTCTCATTTCCCATTCTCCTTGAACCAAGAGCAGCATGAATCCACTTCGGACCTTGCATTTCTGCGTAAAGTAGTTCGCTCGGGTTCGACGCTAGTTGCAGTTTAGGAAATGACCAATAGGAAAAACCCTAATTCAGGTCGGTCCTAAGTGGAAACAGCCGGAATACTTCTGCTACGTGGCAGACGCGGTGTCGTGCTGCTGCGCATCCGAGCCGTAAACACCTCCATTTTTTTTGTGCATCTGTGTTATCTTTTTGCATGTGTTTCATTGTGTTTGATTGTTGCATTATTTTTCCGTCCTTATCAGTACCCGCATCCAATGTACATACTCCACTTGTGTGTTTGTGTTTGTGTGTGTTTCTGTTTGTGTGCATGTTGTGTGTGTGTCAGAAAAATATGAAAAACTGATGTCAAAGAATATTATCAAGCTGTTAATTTCAATGATGAACTCCAAGAAAAGTGCAGGATACCGTGGAATCAAAGGAAGCTTACATTTAAGCTATGAAGATAAAGGTTGCACGTGAACAAGGCCAACGTAACATGCGGGATAAAGCATTCTTGAAGAAGAACATAGCCATGGGTTATGTAAGTTCAGGGAATCATAAGAATGGCACAAAATTGAAAGTTTCAGTCAGAGGCAAGATAAATGATGATGTTGTTACAAAGACGCCATTTGTAGGATTGGTCTAATAGCCATAGGGGCTCCTCCACGTGGTCACTCAGAGATACTGGATGCTTCAGAGAACGTTGTCGGAGAAGTTACCAGCGGAGGTTTTAGTCCTTGCTAATAGGAGCAACTAAATTTGTTGGGCCTTTTTGGGAGGCTAGCCTATTCTGGTCAAAGGGGGAGCTTTTTCTGGCTCGTTCTACTACCGTGAAGGGGCGCATTTCTATGGGGAATTATGGACCAAGCTATGGCAAGCTTGTGGTCATTGTTGATGTCATCGACCAGAAGAGGGCTCTAGTTGACGCTCCAGACATGGTAAGTGGAGCCAAGAACTTCAAGTGGCTTTCACTCACCGATTTAAAGATTGACATTCCGAGAATGCCAAACAAAATGCAGTTGACAGAAGCATCCTAAGCTGCAGACGAATGAGAAAGCAAACACCAGGAAGAGAATGAGATGCTAGCCTATGCTGATCACTTCTGAACATGATTTGGCTGTCAATATATGTCCATGGAGAAAACAAAAATATCCTCCTCTGATTGCGCCATCGCTGGGAGCTCTCTCTGACGGGCCTTATTCTTCATTAGATGGCAGCCTTCCTGGGCTGAAGAGGAGTTCTGGGTTTCTTCTCCAACACACAAGCACTCGGATTATTACCTATGAGCAGTGGAGGCATACATACTCGAAAGCAGAGAGAAACTCATCTCTTCCCAGACAATCGCGTCTCGGTGGTGTATCTAGAATCATTGTGCAGGTCTTTGTGCCAGAATATCTCAATTCAAGGTCATTGCTAGCCCTGCAAATTTGGTTAAAGTTAGAATGCAATCAGATGGCCGGCTTGTAAGTCTTGGGTTTCTGCCTCGCTTTCTTCGCACAGAAAGAATCACCACATTCCAACTCCTCTCGCAGGATCCCCTGTCGATCTGAAGCAGCAGCACACATTACTTCTCATCAAAACACACCTCCGATTCGTGCCTGCCATGGGAGAATACAGTTGGGAAGTTGTGGCACTTACATAACGTGCAGTGTTTGGCTTGCATTGGCCTTTGAAAAAGGCAGGTGCGATTATGT
This sequence comes from Lygodium microphyllum, assembly GCF_053477565.2. Taxonomy (NCBI): domain Eukaryota; kingdom Viridiplantae; phylum Streptophyta; class Polypodiopsida; order Schizaeales; family Lygodiaceae; genus Lygodium; species Lygodium microphyllum. Next base: position 41,140,283 of record NC_141140.1, on the reverse strand, counting down.
AGATGCTTGCTAATGATGGGTGTAATGAAACTGAAGCACAACTACTACAATGGAATTTTTTCTAATCATAGAGGCATTGATGAATTTGCATAGTAGGGGCATGTTAGAATGATCAAAGAAAGAGACAATATGACAATTCCTTAAGCCATGTCCATTGGAGTATTTGCCAGCTGAGCCCTATTAGTCAAAGGGGTGGCATTGAGCTTCTTCATCCCACACTGCTGTTGATTTGTACACTACATAGAGCCATCCTATGGCAAGGCATGGCAGCAGATGAATTACTGGGGCTGAGGTTTCGCCTTACTGATGATGGTACGGATATTGGACCAAATAGATATGCACCTGCAACAACTGTTGCATCCTTAAAGGAAAGCATACTTGCCCAACTGGATAGACAACTGACTATGAATAACTTCTAATGGCATTGTGAAAGATCAGTTTCTATGAACTGCATCAGCTACCCTGCTTATTCAGCATGTCTGGAGATGCCGTCATGCTGCTTGCAAAGCTGCAGACAACTTTCGTGATGAGTGGTATGCATATTTGACAAAAGACTGGAAAGTGCTTGAAGAAAAGGGAGCCTATGCAAGCACTTATCAGATGTTTTATCCATTGGACCTGGAGATTGATCAAGCTATCTATAACTAAGTCCTGAATCTGGATGAATTACTTGGTGCCTTGAAAAGCAAGCTCTTACGCTTTATTGTAAAGCAGTGGACAGATTGTAATGCTTTGTCATTTATCTTGACTCTATACCCATAAGTCTTCAACACTGGTCTATGAAAAGAACTTTATCAAAACATTGCAGCCGAGAGGTGCTTAGCCTATACAAATTCCTGCACAAGCTGGTTGTTCAGAATGAGCACTCATGGATCTCTTGTAATTTACTTGACAAGCAATATAGTGATCTTTGGCATCATAAATTTGAGTTCTTCTTGTTAGCCTCTTTTCTTGCAGCATTTTGAACCCCGTGTTCAATAGCTCTTGCACGAACTCTACGACAGCAGAAAGTCCTAGATCGCAAACCCCATAACACTCCATGGGGGCGCGGGGTAGAGCTTTCTAAACATCCTTTCCAATGGACTTCTAAGACGTGTCCTGAAGATAACAGGTGGACACATTACAATCTCTCTTTTGGTGCCTCCACTGAGGAGTGCCGAAATTGACTTCTTCTTCATTGATTTACTTGTATGTGACCTAGTTTTGATTTCTTGTGATTTTTGAAAATGGCAAATGATTTTCATGAGTTCCATGATAATTGTACGCAAGATCCTAAAAGATTTTTAGAAAAAATAGACCTGTATTGTTTGTTAGAGAGAATGACCAATCCTAAGGCTAAGGTCAAAATTCTTAGGTATCAATTCCAGAGAGAAGCACAAAATTGGTTCCTTAACTTTGAGACAAGGCTGAAATTTAGGGGACAAAATATGGAGCATGAGACCATTAATATGTTTTTTAATCTAGGTTTTAAAAAAGATAGAGTTAGAGAGAGATTTGGGCAAGAATCGAAACTTGCATTAAAAAAGATGATAAATGTGTTGAAGGTTTTGCTAGGGAGTTTGAAAGATTGTGGAATCTATGGAGTTTGACATTGTCACAAGGTGAGATAGGCCCAATTATGTTGAAGATAATGTATTTTGTAGATGGGTTGAAATTAGAAGACTAGAGAGTGAAATTAGAGATGAAAAAACCCTAAGACCTTTGAGGAAGTAGTCAAAATTGCTAAGTTTCAAGAGAGGAAGACCAAAATAAAAAACAGTTAGGGTTTGATGAACCAAGGGAAAGGTTGAGTTCAAGGCGAGTTGAGAGAAAAGTTTATGAGAAGAAGAGAGTTAGTTATGTCGATCTTGAGAGAGGTATACTATATTCTCTATTTAGAAGGGTCTTCCCCCCTCAAATTCCAATTGTATCTTGTGAGAGAGGTGAGAGGAGGGTCGTACGTGGGAGTCTAAACTCTTGTCGTGCTAGTTGTGAAGCCGGATAATTTGGATGTAGAAGCACCGAGTGATGGACCAAGGTTATCAAGGTATGAAAATTGCATGATGTTGGATTTGTCTTCAAAGTTTGTTTTGAACTTTGTGCAAAGTGTTGGTGTTTTTTGAACTTTGTCAGTGTTTGAGTGATGGTCTACTCGAATTTGGATTTTAGTTGTTTAAGGTACAAGAGACATTGTGTGTTGTTTTGTTTTTTGTGTGGCTTGTGGTGTTTGTTGAATATTTAAAATTTTTTGAGTTGTGTTGTGCATCTAAAAAAGTCAATTTTGCCAACCGGCACTTCTTAACGTTTTTTGTGTGGCTTGTGGTGTTTGTTGAATATTTAAAATTTTTTGAGTTGTGTGGTGCATCTAAATTTGAGAAAAGTTAGGTCTAAAGCTTGCATGTGGATGGATGAGAATGCAATGTTGCAAGGCAGGTTGCTCATTCTAGGCTCTATATTAGTGGCTATCACTACAAGATATTAGGATAGGCATGTTAAAACCACAAACACATGATGCACTTTGGAGGTTGCACAAGAGGCACACATTGCCTAGCATAATTTATTTTATGCTATGGTTTGTACCCATCAATAAAGGGAGAGTCTCCCTACACCCACCTTGCACTGTGTGAATGCACTTTAGCCACCAAACCTTATCTCTTTAGGAAAATCTAATTCATCTTATTGTATGCCTAAAAAAGGGCACTTATATTTCCTAAATAAACATGCCATTTGCTTTTTGTGTTGTACTTTCATCCTACTCCTGGCGTGTCCTTACTGGGTACATTCTAGTTTGTTTCATGTTCTCTTCAAACCTTATCTTGAATATTTTAACATGGTATTTGAGAGGAATGGTAGGTATGGATCTTTGAACTCCTTCTCTATTTCCCATCTCTTGAAGCTCACTACTATTGGTGGTGGAAGAATAGATGAATTCAAGTGTTGCTCTTACTACTACTTGAAGATCCACCCTTAGATATGTTAGATGCTCCACTCTTAGCTCTTTCTTACTTCAAGAAAGTTATCACTAACTGTAGTCCTCTTGCTTTACCTATATCTAATACTTGAGTAATTAGGGTTTTCAAATTTGAAAAGGGAACTAGATAGAGAAAGAGGAAAGGGAAAAATTACCAAAACCTTAAGCTCTGACACACTTGTAATGAATGGGACTAGAATATTTCTAACACAAGAATTATATGTTGAAATGTTAATGAGACATGAACTTTTCCTTCTTTGAGAATTATTGAGGCCAAAAGTAGGCTCACGGTGATACAAGATATAAAAAATGGTGATCCCTATGAATTTTCCAGTATATAAGCTCCTAGATATTGATAGAAAGGGCTATAATAAGCATAACAACTTTTATAAAATTTTCCCATTTTCCCCCTTCCTTCCTCCCACCCCCTCCTTACTTTTAAGGTTGTAGAGGAACATTAATGGGGGCCTACCCATAATGTATGTGCATATGAACTTTTTGAAAAAGGCCTCCTCTCTTGCACTTATGTGATTCTAAAAGTTACCCACTGCAAACTCCCCAAGACACACTGATGTCTAAAAAATAGCAATTGAAGTAGTGTTGTTCGAAGCCAATAAACAAAACATGGACTTCCTTATGAGTTTTTCCAACAAACAACTCATTCGGCTGGACATTAACAATTGAATGATGGAAAGGGAAGGATTATCAATGCTCTATACAACACAAAATCCCTTGAGAGGTTTTCCAATACAAAACTCAGTGAGGAAAATATGAAGTATTCAATCTCTCAAGAAGTGATAGGAATTGTTTCTCTCCCTTTCTTTATCCCTCTCAAGGTGGAGAACCATTAAGTATTGAGTGGTATCTTACCTTATCTTTCTTGATTGGAAACAATGATACAATGTCTCAAAATTTCACTTCCAAAACTCACTTCTAGGAAATTAGTATCAAACCCATGAGCCCAATGGATGAATTGTACATACATACATACATACATACATACATACATACATACATACATACATACATACATACATACATACATACATACATACATACATACATACATACATACATACATACACACACACAATATATACACCCACCCTTATAAAAATAAGAAGTCTTATACACAAATAGTAGGCCTTCAAAAATTACAATCACTACAAGGGAATGAGGACATAGCAATGTTGGTTTGTGATGCAAAATAGCGGTGTCGCTATTTGTGTCGCAAATAGTGTCGCTAAGCAAATTAGTGACACTTAGCGACATTAACGATGATGGTGATAGCAACACTAATTGTGATGCAAATAATGATGCTAGATTGAGAAAAAAAAAGGGTGAAAATCCAAGTGTAGCACTTGGTGTAAACATTTTTAAGAGAGAGTAAGAGAGTTCATCACACCTAGAAGAGGGAGAGGAGGAGGGAAAGAGAGAAAAGGAGAGCTTCTCACCGCTACTGTTGCTAGAGGGAGAACTTCTCACCGCTACTGTTGCTACCATTGTATACACAAAAAAGAGGGAGAAGTATGCAAGGGAGAAAGAAGGGACTTCACAAAGAGGAGGTGGAAAAAAGAATTCATCCTCGAGCCTTTGTGGTAGGCACATTGCCTTTTCTTGCTTTGTTTTTGTGTTTTCTTCCTTTCTATTTTTTGCTTTTCTTTGTAATGAGATGCATTGAAAGAGAAAGAGGAAGAGAGGATAGTAGGGAGGGAGAAGAAGGAAGGAAGAGGAAGAGACAATGTGAGAGAGAAAAAGATGAAAGGTAAAAGAGAGAGAGAGAGAGAGAGAGAGAGAGAGAGAGAGAGAGACGAGATATGAAGAAAGGGAAAGGAAGAGAGAGAGAAAGTGGGGAAGGGTAACAAAGAGGGAGAGGAAGAGATAAATGAGATATGAAGGGAGGGAGAGAGGAGAATGAGTGAGAGAAACAATGGTGCACAGATCGGTTGCTGTATGCACGTATAGTGAGCGTCAGAAGGTCCCCAAGAACAAAAGAACTCTACTTTTTGCACACAAATCAATGTAGAAAGCTTGCACGACATGAATAAGAGATCAATTGGGTGCAATCTCCCCCCATGCCTTGTGTGAGCGCTCCACAAAGCATGTATTTCATATATTATTCATCTTCAAGCTCAAATAATAGCCCAAATTACAAAATAGCACGCTTTAGCTTTTGAGTTTGCTTTTGTGCCAATAAATAATTAAAGCTAATGGGCGCCCAAGATGTCAGGCGGTACCCAAATACAATGTCCAATACAAGTATTTAAATCGTGCATCCATGCGCATACAAAAATAATAAATAAATATCAAGTGCTTTGATAAATAAACGCGACAAAATATAGGCACCATGCCTAAGTTACGTGCCCATAAAAAATTGACGATAACTTGAATACATGCTATCCTCCAATGCTTTCCACTGCCACCGTTGCTAGCTCTACACATCAACTGAAGCATTCATAATTGTTAGAAAAATAATACAATTAAACCAACAAAAGTGAATACCTAGCAGTCTTCAGCTACATAAATAAATTGGTTAGAAATCAATCCTAACCTTAATTTATCACGAGTGTGCACTCTAAACTCATAAACGTTTATTAATTTAAATATGTATTTTGCGGAATCGCCCGCTATGGAATCGCCCATGTACACATAAAATTAATAAAATGCCCAAAAAGGATAGGCATCCCCATCAACTTCTCGCACAAAGAATCCACTTTGCGTATGAGCCCTGGTAATAAAATGTTACAGAATCCACCGCAAAACCTCACGGAATCCACCGTGGCATGGAATCCATCGTGGAATATGCCTCCTGGCATCAAACAATGAGGGAGGGAGAGAAACAAAGAGAGACAACAAAGAAAGAGAAAGAGAGAAAGAAAGAGAAGGGAAAACAAAGAGAAACAGAGAGTGAAAGAAGAGGTGGAAGAAAAGGGCGAGTTAAGGAGAGGAAGGAGAGTGAAAAGAAAAGAAAGAGAGGAAGGGGGAGAAAAAGGGATGGAGCTAGGAAGAAAAAGAGGGATAGAGAGAAAAATAAATAGAGAGAGAGAGAGAAAAAGGAAAACATCGAGATAATTAGCAAGAATAGAATGATAGTAAAATAAAGGGAGATACAAAGAGAGATGGGGAGAGAGGGTCTTTCAATGGTGAGGAAATGGGAGAGGGAGGGGGAGGAAATGAGAGAGGGAAAGGGAGGGAGAGTGCATTCTCTCTCTCTTTTACTTTTTTTGGTATAATTTGTGTATATTGAGAGAGGGAGAGAAAATGAGAGAAAGAGAGGGAGAGGGAGAGGGAGGGAGAGGAAATAAGAGAGGGGGAGAGGGAGAGGGAGGAAGAGCGCATTCTCTCTCTCTTTTACTTTTTTTTGTATAATCTGTGTATATTGAGAGAGGGAGAGGAAATGAGAGAGAAAGAGAGGGGGAGAGTAAATGAGAAAGAAAGAGAGGGAGGGGGAGGAAATGAGAGAGGGAGAGGGAGGCTCAGAGAGAGAGAAAGAGAGGGAGAGGGAGAGGGGGAGAAAATGGGAAAGGAAGAGGGAGGGAGAGAGAAAGAGAGGGGGAGGGAGAGGGAGAGGGGGAGGAAATGGAAAAGGAAGAGGGAGGCAGAGTGAGTGGGAGGGAGAGAGAAAGAGAGGGGGAGGGGGAGGGAGAGGGAGGGAGAGGGAGAGAGAGGAAATGAGAGAGTGAGAGGGGGAGGGAGAGGGACGGAGACATTAAACATAATAGGAAAATGAGAGAGGGAAGAGGAAATGAGAGAGGGAGAGGAGAGAGAAAAAAATGAGAGAATGAGAGGAGAGAGAAAAAGAGAGAAAAGATGTTAAACATAATAGGGAAAGAGAAAAAGATAGGGTGAGGGTGAGGGTGAGGGAGGGAGAGGAAATGAGAGAGGGAGAGGAGAGAGAAAAAGAAATGAGAGAGAGAGGAGAGAGAAAAAGAGAGAAAAATCATTAAACCTAATAGGGAAAGAGAGAAAGAGAGGGTCAGGTGAGGGAGGGAGAGGAAATGAGAGAGGGAGAGAAAGAGAAAAAAGGAAATGAGAGAGGGAGATGAGAGAGAACAAGAGAAAAAAATCATTAAACCTAATAGAGAAAGAGAGAAAGAGAGGGTGAGGGTGAGGCAGGGAGAGGAAATGATAGAGGGAGAGAAAGAGAGAAAAGGAAATGAGAGAGGGAGAGGAGAGAGAAAAAATGAGAGAGAGAGAGAGGAGAGAGAAAAAGAGAGAAAAATCATTAAACCTAATAGGGAAAGAGAGAAAGAGAGGGTGAGGGTGAAGGAGAGAGAGGAAATGAGAGAGGGAAAGAAAGAGAGAAAAGTAAATAAGACCTTACAATAAGCTCATCCTAGGCTCATAGGGGTTAAGATGATCCTCAACAAACCTAAGGGATATATGGCTAGAGAACCCTAGCATTCTTGTGCCTCTTAGCATAATGTTCTTCCTGCAAAGAGACCTCTCATACATGGAGCTTCTCCTAGCCTCCACCACGCAAGTATACAACAAAGGAAATCAGCATATCAGTTAGAAAAACATTCATTTTTCATAACGTGAACCCAAAAATAACTTTGGATATTCCATAAAAATCAATCTCTTCTTAAAAAGACAAATACAAAAAACTAAAACAGCATCATTCATATGCTTCGCAAAACTAAAACAACATCACCACAAGATCTCTTAGGAAACTCATCATCAACTATCAATTTTAATTAAAAAATATAATATAAAATCACTTGCAAGGAAGGACACTCTTTTATCATTAACCCTCTTTCTTCCTTAGAATAGTCTTGAGAACAAATTTCTGCTCTAACAAGCATATATTTGAGCATAATAACTATTTTAAGATTTATTCCACGAGTAGTAGTAGTATATATGCAACCATCAAGCTAGAGATCATGCTTTGGTATATGTGGAGATCCCAATCTCATGCCCTCATAGAGATTGTAGTGTGCAATAATGTGGAGAAAAGGTGGGTGAGTTGTAAATGGTAAAGGAAAATTCTATTGATGATGGAGAGAAGATGAGGTGAATTGCCAATTCTATTCTTACTAAGTGCAACCTACCCATAGTATGGCATCCATGACTGATTGAAATCAGTAAGACTTTGAAATCCTACCTCGAGTATTATAACTATTGTTTTGTGGTGGATTTTCTTGCCATAATTCAATGTTAATTTATGCTTGTGTTTTCCACGGTGTGTTGACTCTGGGTGTCAAATGCTGTAGTCGGATCTCTCTCTCTTTCTCCTCTCTCTTCTCTCAACCCTTCTCTCTCCCTCAATCTTCCCTCTTTCTCTCTTCCTATACTCTCCCTAAATCCCTCTATCTCCCCCTATCTCTTTTCTCTCTATATCTCTCTTTCTATTTCTACCTCTCTCACTTCTCTCCTCTTCTTCTCTAACTTTACTCTCTCCCTAACTCTTATCTCTCTCTTCATCTCTATATAAGTAGTCGTGGTCGTGGTCGTGGTCATCGTGGTCGTGGTTGTGGTCGTGGTCGTAGTCATGGTCGTAGTCATAGTCGTAGTCGTGGTCATGGTTATGGTCGTCGTAGTTGTAGTCATAGTCGTGGTCGTGGTCATGGTCGTGGTCGTGGTCGTGGTCGTGGTCGTGGTCGTGGTCGTGGTCGTGGTCGTAGTCGTATTTGTAGTCATAGTCATGGTCGTGGTGGTCCTGGTCGTAGTCGTGGTCATGGTCATGGTCGTAGTCGTGGTCATGGCCATCGTAGTCGTGGTCGTGGTCATGGGTCGTGGTTGTGGTCATGGTCGTAGTCGTGATCGTAGTCGTGGTTGTCGTGGTCGTGGTGGTCGAGGTCGTGGTCGTAGTCGTAGTCGTGACATAGAAAAAGAGAGAGAGATGGAAGGAGAGGATAACAATTTAAGAAAGAAAAAAAGAGAGAGAGATGGAGGAGAGGATAACAATTTAAGAAAGAAAAAAGAATGAAAAAAAAAAACAAATTGTTTGTCGTAACGTAGACAAAATGGAAAAGGATGAAGGTCCTATTGTTCAAGATCGCGAGGCGTATCTGAATTAGCGTGTCCCATGTCCTTGCTCTCAATGCAAGGTGGCAATTAGACGAAAACGATGATTATCTATAGAACACGTATGATGATTTGGCGAGTTTCAATCTGAGATCATTGACAAGGCGATTGTAGATTTTCAGCAAACGGTAAGAAAAGTTAATATCAATCATGCATTGTACTCGCAAGCTAATTGAATACCATATACAATAAGATTGGGTGTGGCTGGCAAATTTTCTATCCAGGGAGGTGACTTCTCGTCCCAAGGAGGAGTGCACCCTTTGTAGCCAATTAGAAGAGTTTGTGGGCAAGCGATGGATGGAGTGCATGAGCCAATCCACCACTTGCAAGGCCAATTTATACTGTCAATGCCAGAGGAGATAGGTAGCCTTGCAGACCTACCTACAATCTTGGAGCCTAAGATGGAGGCAATGATCGATGCATTGATTCCCATGGATGTCGAGACTTTTGATCTACTTAGAGAGGAAGCATCCATACCATTATATGATCGGCGCCGAGTATCTTGCCTGAAGACACTGCTTGCACTCTTAAGTGTGCAAGCAAAATACGGGTGGAGCGATGCGAGTGTGGCGAGTTGTTTAGGTACCTTGTACATACGCTTCGTTGATTTTTTTTGTACTATTATTTAAAACATTTGTACTTTTTCAAGGTGTTTTATGATTTTTTTCAGGTTATTGAAGTATCAAATAACACCTCCTGCAAATACCATGCCTGAGTCTCATGATGATGCACGACATGTTTTACGAAAGCTTGGCATGGACTATAATAACATCCATGCATGTATCAACGATTGCATACTGTTTCGAGGAGAGTACGAGACTATGGAGACATGTCCAAAGTGTGCTGCTCATAGATATCGACAGAACTTGCAAGGGCAAACCATCCCTCTAAAAGTTCTCAGACACTTTCTACTTATCGTCCGCATAAACCACATGTTTCATACATCCAACATGGCGATGTCGAAGGGTTTCGAAAGCAATGTCGCAACTTCAGAAGTCCTTGTTAAATTTCAGGATAAAAGATCAATCAAGCGTGACATTTACAATCCTATTCAACTTCAACAGCTTCAGCTTCATAAAGGAAACAAATTTGATTTATAAATTGGCTGCTCAAAAACTGAAGTCCTTCACGTCCCTTTGATATGCTCTCAACTTTTTCTACAGTCTACTTTGGTAGAACTCTTTTCAATTTTTTAACTAGAACAAAGTCTGATTAGCTATAGCACATTCTTCAGAGATTTGGTAAACATTTTGATGAGCAAGCAGCATGATAGAACATTTCTGTTTGCTGGTGGAGAGTATTAGGACTTCATGTGGTACTGTGAACTTCCTCAGACCTTGCAGACATGTTCAGACAAATGTAATGTCCATGTTGCAACATTGTTTGTTACAAAACATTCAGATCCTCTTAAGAATCATCTTTTAATGTGACTGAAATCAGTGGCCTCTGTTTATACAAGAACTAAAGTCTCAAAGTGTTGTTTTTTATATTAATTCTTCAATAGCACTCTTGATGAGCTTAAAGAAAAGATACAGAGAGCACTTGATAGAAAGTCTGGACTGTTTCTGAGCAATAATCATCAATCAAAATCTCTCATTTTCTCTTGTCGTGATGTCATTCACAAGAGAAAAATTTTGTGTCTTCGGATTCCAGAAAGAGGTGTAGAAATTTGTGTTGGTTCTCTGTCTTCTGCGACTCCAGTCCTCTGTCAAAAATTGTATGGGGGGGAAAGAGCACATCTCCAATGCATGTAATGACACGCTTATCTGGGACTTCTTGTGCATAGTCCAGTACGGCACCCACAGACCAGCCTATAGAGCCATATCAAACACAGGCAATCCTTCTTTTCTCCTTCAGCAACAGCAATGACATCAATTCATTCCTCTTCTGTAGGTTGCGAGCCAAAATTTTCTGTCCTTTCTGCGGTTAGGGGCACCTCTTCTTTATCACTCCAAATGTAATGGCATTACCATTACTTAGATTATGTGATACTCCGTTGGACTTGAGTCCTTGATTAGAAAACCCAGATGTCGGCTGCTGCCATATCCCCGTTGTATGGCCAACAATCAACCTCATCTAATAAAAAACACGAGTTCTGAAGGCGAGGAATATAGCAGCAAAGCAGCTGTATCTGAAAAAAAACGGGGATGAAAACCTAGAGGATTATTTGCAAGTCCAGATTGCTGATATCCCTTTTTAGGAACGCGAGAGATTACTTAGCGATGGCCGCTCTACCTTTACTTCTGAGCCAAAGGAAAGAGCCATTCCCAGGCACGCAAATAAGAACAGGCCTGTGGAGATGAGAAGAAAAAAGTTTGTTCCCAGATAGAGGGAAGGAATTCAAGCACCCAAACCAGTTTACAGGGGTCCAAGGTTTGAACACCTGTGTGGCAGGTAGACGTCGAGCCCCGAATTAGGCCTCCAGTTCAAACAGGTATAACATCAGTCTTTGTTACCACAACTACTGCTGCCGGACCATTCTTCGTTTTCCTACAGGATCGATTGTTCCTCTCTCGTCCACTGAGAAAAACATTCCCCTTATCTCCGTTCAATTCGCACCGTTTCCATCCTCCCCCTAATTAGCTCTTGAATCAGCTAATTAGCCTCCTCCATTCCGAGATTCCCTGCGTCCCCTTTGTGACTCTCCTTCGTTTTCGATCCTTTTCTCTGCTTTCCTTTAGGCTCCTCTTTTTTTAGGAAAGCGGCCCACCCACTCCCAATTGAGGTTTTCCAGGTTTGCTACCAGATGTGTATACCAGAAATATAAATATGACCAGCATCACATGAACAATAACCGAATGTATATAGCTCGCAAGAAAAGTAGCTTTCAAGCCTCCAGCAAGAGTGTACGCGACCACTCCAAGGGGAACAAGAAAACTAGCGACGTAAATGTCAACTCCAGTCAAAGCATTTACAACAGCAGAACCCCCCAGAAGCAGCATAGCGGTCACAATTATGTTAGTGGCAAAGCAAAACACCAGAAAAAACAATGTGCACCGAAAAACCCCACCTCGCACGCACAATCTCACAAACTGTTTGTGCTGATGGTGCCTTCCGTTTGATTTCAATGGCAAGTACTCCAAAAAGGAGCACCTGAATTGTCGCCCCACTCGCATACCAGAAAGGGCCACTGACACCATACTCCCATGCAACATTAGAGCTTTGCAAAATAGTAGCTTCCCAAGTCCACTGTGATACAATGACACTCGCAATCAAGCCTGTCTTGATGCTCCTACCTTCTGTATTGAACCATTATGAGGTATACTGAACATCAAGCAAGCTCCCACATTTGGCATACATATCCACCAATGTACTTCGATTTGCATCTCTTGGAAATAGTTTAGTACTTCCTCACAAAGCCCATAATCGGCATATCTTGAAATAAGTGTAGCCCATGAGATTGCATCTCGAGTTACCAATCTATCAAAAACTCCCTGTTTTTCTACGTCACATTTAGCATACATGTCAACCAGAGCATTGTTGATTAATTCCTCTTTCTCGAAACCCTCTTCACTATATTTTCTGCATAGAATGAAAGAGCAAACATAACGACTAAGTATGTACAAAGTATCAAATCACACACACAACTTTTGGGTGGTTTTCACACCTCGAATGCGCAGCAATACGACATCCACCCCCTCTAATCCTGCGCATCCTCCGGATGGGCCAACTACCCATGATCATTATCATCAAGTTCCACAAACAGATCAATCTCTTCATTATGCATTTTCGGTATATCAACAAGATTATCTGTCATATCATCTGTCTCTTCTATCGGAGTTTCTTCTCATTATTCTCTTGCAAATTCTTCCAATGCATAATCTTCATCATCTCTTTTCTTGAAAATCTTGATTCTTTTTCCAGCAATAGGTACTCTAAGCACTATCCCATCCAATTCTGTTAGCTCATATGTTGCATTATCAAAGACATGTCTGACTATATATGGCCCAAACCATCTTTTCACCATCTTCCGAAGTGTAGTATGCTGATTTTCAAGGCTACTATCAAAGACCAATACCCAATCTCCCTCTTCTATTGCTCTAGGCCGCAAGCGATGCCTGCTGTCAAACCTATCCTTATTTCTTAGTCTAGCGACCTTCAACCTGTTAATAGCTAGCTGAATATCCTCAGGTCTCCTCTCCAACTATCGAATCTGAAGAGCTAAGAGCTCCTCTCTCGTCAAATCCTCCTGCCAAGGTAAAACTGACCAAGTCAAAGCACAAGTCTCAGTCGGCATAACAGGTTTCTGACCATACATCAACTCTGCAGGCATATATCCTGTGGTAACACTATGAGTCGTACGATCAGCCCACAAAGAAAATGGTAGAAGTCTCGGCCATTCTCCAATCTGTCCTCTGTATGCTTTGGCTAATGCTTTCACTATCGGCGGATGCCCTCTTTCACTCTTCCCATTTCCCTCTGGATTATATGCTGTAGTTAGAGCCAACTTGATTCCTAGCTGAGAGAAAAACTCCCTAGCTTCATCTGCATCCAATTCACCACGATCCACAGTGATCTTACCCACACAACCATACCTGCAGAAAATTTCCTCCAATAAGAACTTACACACTGCACTAGTGGTCTTCGTTCTCAAAGATCTGCCCTCAACATGATTGGTAAGATCCTCTCTAGCCAAAACAATGTATCTCATCTGCCATAGACCCATAGGCATAGTAACCAAATCAACTATCCACTTATAATGAATGCATAGCGGATAGGTCGGATGAATCTCATCTCGATGACGCACTACTGAATACATCTGACAGTCACTGCAAGTCTCAACAAAGTGAGAAACATCTCTATACATGCCTTTCCACCAATATTTCTCCTTGATTTTCTCATAAGTAGCCCACACTTCTCTATGACCAGCCCAAGGACTCTCATGAAACTCCCTCATCACCTGTAACTGTGTCTCTCTATCGCAAACAACCCACAAAGGTAATCCGCCTCTTTTCTTCAGATGCTTCCAAAGAAATCCGTCCTTGAGAAAATAACCATAGGCTTTCCTTCTGATCTTCTTGAACTCTTTATCTATCCATTCATCTCTTTTGCTTAGTGTACTAAGGTACCTGCCAATCTACAACCAATCTCCAACATAGAGTTCTTCTATGAAAGCCACAATATCATAGACATGACAAACATGATCAACCATAGTGGCTGAAATTTCTGCATCATCCTCTTCTGCAAGTAGAGTCTCCTCATCATCATATCTAGCTCTAGACAACATATCTGCCCACTGGATTATCCTTCCCTGCTATGTGTTTAAATTCCGGATTTAATGACTTGATGTATGCAATCCATCTCAGCATAGCTATATCCGGAGTAGAGCAACTCGTAATCATACCAATCAATGGCAAGCAATCTGTCTCTACCACAACTGAAGCTCCAATAAAGTACTCCTTGTCACATTTGAGAGCCGTAACAATCCCCAATAACTCCCTCTTGATTTGCGGATATCTCCTCTGTCTCTCGTTTAGGACTTTCGCCCCAAACCGAATGGCATACCTATTTCCATCTACATCATCTTGACCCACAGCCCAACCTATGCCAATTGGACTAGTGTCAATTGTCAATACAATAGGCCTTCCACAATTATAATCCGCTTTCCTGAGAGTAGGAGCATTCTGCAATAACTTCTTCAATTTTCGCATAGCTCTAGTGTGGCTCTCATCCCAATAGAATTTCTGCCCCTTTCGAAGCAGCTGATATAAACAATCTGCTATGTGTGCAAAATGAGGTATCCAAATCATATAAAACACACAAGCTCCAATGAATCTCTGTACCTCTGAAGTGGTAGAACAATACTCCACAATCTTGCCTATAGCATTCACATTATCAGGTGAGGGTTTCCTGCCATAATATCCACACATATGTCCAACAATAATAACCTCATTCACTCCAAAAACAGATTTTTGCCCTGAAAGTGTCAAGTTCACTTCTTCTAACCTGGCCAAAATCTTCTCACATGCTGAAATATGATCAGCCACAAAGGATCTGCATCCCTGCTCAGTTAAACTCTCATTCTTCTCTTCTTCTGCACATCCCTTAATGGGCACATCATCCAAGAAAGGCATGGTAAGGTGAGGTATATAATCATGAAGGACCTTATGCATAGCATTCATCATATGCGCAACAGAATTAGTGGAAACTTGAGGCAAGGTACACATCCTGACAAGCCCAATAGGAGTTCTCATGGTGGTTATGTCCCTGCTTTCCAAAGCCAGCTGAAACTGATCATATCCTGAATACAAATCACCTAAAGAATAGATGGCACGTCCAGCAAATGCTTCTGCAAACTCATCCACAACTGGACCTATACCAACATTCCTGATAGTAACTCTGTTTACTGGCTGCATGTCCTGAATAAATCGGAGAGTACCATTCTTCTTTGGAACTGTAAACCACCTGTTTGAGTATGATGCAGATGAAGGCTCAAGGATTCCCATCCTCATTTTCTCATTCAATAAATCAATCAGCTTTGGCAGGTGTGCCTTAAGCACTGGAATAGGTCGAAGATTCCATGGAATATGAGGAATAGTAAAAATGACCATAGGAGCAACAATATCAGGATTCACACATCCAATCTCATGCGGGAAAAAAGCAAATCCCCTTCCATGTCGCTCAAGCATCTCCTGAAAGCATTGCTTCTCTATGGGTAGCAAGAAATCACCATTTCCAATTTTCAATTCAGCAAGAGTCTTTGCTGAAAATTTATGACCAATATACTCCGGACTCCTCAAAATTGGCTGTTTAGCAGCACTCTCTATTTGCTGATCACTGTCAAGTGGAAGCGGTACAGCAATCGGCTTCACCTTCTTATCCACAATTTTGTATTTCGTGTCAACCCTGGCTTCATTATGCTCTTTTGCATTACTCAAATCTTGCTATAAATCAGCAATTCTGCAGTTCAATGGCTGAATATCCTCAGCCCTCTGCTCTATGGACTGCATAGAAACAACCCTAAACTCTGGATGCTGAAATATTTCAGTAGTAAACTCTGTTGGCTGAAAGTTTTCAGCCCTCTGTGTCTCTGAAAGCTGATCATAACTAGCTGGAAACTCTGTTTGCTGAATTTCTTCAGCACTCAACACTCTTTGCTGAGTTACCTCAGCCTCTGACTCAATCTGTGACACAAAATCTGCAATTTCATGAAACATGTCCAGGGACTGCACTAATACATTACTGTGACAACTCTGCATATCAGTTTTCAGCATATCTTCCATCTCTTCCATCATATCTGCACAAATCATACTGTCATACATCCCATCTATGTGCTCATCATCCTCCAAAATTCCTGCATTTTTCAAATTTTTCTCCTTCCTGCATATATACTGTCTGGCAGCTCTAGGCAACCTAGAAGTCTTCTGATAGCTCATCGAACTGTTTGCTGAAATCCCAACAAAACCGGAGGAGAAAACACTACTGCCAGGAGGCGAGAACTCCAATCTCCTCTGCTCTGTACCACCATCGTCTCGCGAAACGGCGATACCTAATGAAAACCCGAATCCCTCACAGTGGGCAAAGGTGCATCTCTGAGAGTATCCCTGTTTCTAACATGGTTCACACACAGAGTCATAAACTGAAGTGCTCTCATGCCATCTTTAATGCGAATCCGTGCATAAGCAGATCCATCATCCATTACCTTTGTTTCCATGCGCATCTCTGTGATGAATGGCTGTCCAAGAATTATAGGATAAGAGCATGAATCCTGCACAAAGAAATGAAAATCCTCCTCTACATCACCAATAGAAACCCTGACACTGGGATAGGCAGCATACAAATCACCTGCAGTGTTATTGGCAGCTCTCATACGCCACCCATGCTCTACATCCATAGGCCATCTGTTACTCTCATAAACTCCACGAACTATGAGATTAATCTCTGAACCATGATCCACCAATGCAACATAAGGCACCTGTTTCTCTCCAATCTTTACCATCGTCTCTGTAGTTGCCCTAGCCCAATGGCTCCGCGAAAAGTGACTACACGGTATCAAGAGAGGCTCATCAATTTCAGCATAATGCATAGGCTGAACCCGACTGCATCCTGAGCATCCTGCCAATCCGTTTTAAGACCCATAGGCTTCGTGCGATCCTCAAGAAGCTCTACCAATTCTTCCTGAAGAGCAGGATCTGCAGCTTGCAAGAAAAGCTCAACTTTTTCAACATCCAATGCTCTTTGTTCAATGGCATCAAGCTGACTATACCTCTCTTCGAAATATCGAATCAACTCTGAAGCAGCTAGACCTTTGTTTGGCATGTAGACCCACTCTCGGAATGACCGCCGAGTAGCCATAGCAAAGTCCTCAAGGAAATATTCTTCTTTCAAGGCCTTCTTAAAATCTTGCCAATGTGTATTTTGAATAAAAAGATCAGTCACTTTTGTCCTCAAAGCGGGTGTGACAAGACGAAGGAAGTACTTACTCATAAGTCCAGCTGGAACTCCAAAAAACCCCATCTTGATCTCATATGTCTTCAAATATGCTGAAACATTACGGCCGTCAAATAGCTTCTTCTCATTTTCAACCGCTTCAATAGCCTTAGTTGCGCTGTTTGCATTCTCCTACTCCGAATAGAGTTTCCTTTGCTGAGACAACTGTTGTTGATGTAATTGTTGTTGCTGCTGCATATACAATTGTGTCTGCTGATTTTGGAGCTGCATATACATGGACATATTTTGCAAAATCTACTTTAAATCCTCTGTCGAAGTACTTGATGCAGCAGTCATTGATGGAGCTGAAGTAGAAGACGCAGCTGGAATTGTAGAAGAGGCTGAAGTATCTCCCATCCTGAAATTTCTGCAACGCTTTCACGTCGGCTTCACCAAAGATGTCGAAGGTTTTCGAAAGCAATGTCGTAACTTCAGAAGTCCTTGTTAAATTTCAGGATAAAAGATCAATCAAGCATGACATTTACAATCCTATTCAACTTCAATAGCTTCAGCTTCATAAAGGAAACAAATTTGATTTATAAATTGGCTGCTCAAAAACTGAAGTCCTTCACGTCCCTTTGATATGCTCTCAACTTTTTCTATAGTTTCCTTTGGTAGAACTCTTTTCAAATTTTTAACTAGAACAAAGTCTGATTAGCTACAGCACATTCTTCAGAGATTTGGTAAACATTTTGATGAGCAAGCAGCATGATAGAACATTTCTATTTGCTGGTGGAGAGTATTAGGACTTCATGTGGTACTGTGAACATCCTCAGACCTTGCAGACATGTTCAGATAAATGTAATGTCCATGTTGCAACATTGTTTGTTACAAAACATTCAGATCCTCTTAAGAATCGTCTTTTAATGTGACTGAAATCAGTGGCCTCTGTTTATACAAGAACTAAAGTCTCAAAGTGTTGTTTTTTATATTAATTCTTCAATAGCACTCTTGATGAGCTTAAAGAAAAGATACAGAGAGCACTTGATAGAAAGTCTGGACTGTTTCTGAGCAATAATCATCAATCAAAATCTCTCATTTTCTCTTGTCGTGATGTCATTCACAAGAGAAAAATTTTGTGTCTTCGGATTCCAAAAAGAGGTGTAGAAATTTGTGCTGGTTCTCTGTCTTCTGCGACTCCAGTCCTCTGTCAAAAATTGTATGGGGGGGAAAGAGCACATCTCCAATGCATGTAATGACACGCTTATCTGGGACTTCTTGTGCATAGTCCAGTACGGCACCCATAGACCAACCTATAGAGCCATATCAAACACATGCAATCCTTCTTTTCTCCTTCAGCAACAGCAATGACATCAATTAATTCCTCTTCTGTAGGTTGGGAGCCAAAATTTTATGTCCTTTCTGCGGCGGTCAGGGGCACCTCTTCTTTATCACTCCAAATGTAATGGCATTACCATTACTTAGATTATGTGATACTCCGTTGGACTTGAGTCCTTGATTAGAAAACCCAGATGTCGGCTGCTGCCATATCCCCGTTGTATGGCCAACAATCCACCTCATCTAATAAAAAACACGAGTTCTGAAGGCGAGGAATATAGCAGCAAAGCAGCTGTATCTGAAAAAAAACGGGGATGAAAACCTAGAGGATTATTTGCAAGTCCAGATTGCTGATATCCCTTTTTAGGAACGCCAGAGATTACTTAGCGATGGCCGCTCTGCCTTTACTTTTGAGCCAAAGGAAAGAGCCATTCCCAAGCACGCAAATAAGAACAGGCCTGCGGAGATGAGAAGAAAAAAGTCTGTTCCCAGATAGAGGGAAGGAATTCAAGCACCCAAACCGGTTTACAGGGGTCCAAGGTTTGAACACCTGTGTGGCAGGTATTCTTCGTTTTCCCACAGGATCGATTGTTCCTCTCTCGTCTACTGAGAAAAACATTCCCCTTCTCTCCATTCAATTCGTGCCGTTTCCATTCTCCCCCTAATTAGCTCTTGAATAGGCTAATTAGCCTCCTCCATTCCGAGATTCCCGGCATCCCCTTTGTGATTCTCCTTTGTTTTCGATCCTTTTCTCTGCTTTCCTTTAGGCTCCTCTTTTTTTAGGAAAGCGGCCCACCCACTCCCAATTGAGGTTTTCCAGGTTTGCTACCAGATGTGTATACCAGAAATATAAATATGACCAGCATCACATGAACAATAACCGAATGTATATAGCTCGCAAGAAAAGTAGCTTTCAAGCCTCCAGCAAGAGTGTACACGACCACTCCAAGGGGAATAAGAAAACTAGCGGCGTAAATGTCAACTCCAGTCAAAGCATTTACAACAGCAGAACCCCCTAGAAGCAGCATAGCGGTCACAATTATGTTAGTGGCAAAGCAAAACACTAGAAAAAACAATGTGCGCCGAAAAACCCCACCTCGCACGCACAATCTCACAAACTGTGTGTGCTGATGGTGCCTTCCGTTTGATTTCAATGGCAAGTACTCCAAAAAGGAGCATCTGAATTGTCGCCCCACTCACATACCAAAAAGGGCCACTGACACCATACTCCCATGCAACATTAGAGCTTTGCAAAATAGTAGCTGCCCAAGTCCATTGTGATACAATGACACTCGCAATCAAGCCTGTCTTGATGCTCCTACCTACTGTATTGAACCATTCTGAGGTGTATTGAACATCAAGCAAGCTCCCACATTTGGCATACATATCCACCAATGTACTTTGATTTGCATCTCTTGGAAATAGTTTAGTACTTCCTCACAAAGCCCATAATCGGCATATCTTGAAATAAGTGTAGCCCATGAGATTGCATCTCGAGTTACCAATCTATCAAAAACTCCCTGTTTTTCTATGTCACATTTAGCATACATGTCAACCAGAGCATTGTTGATTAATTCCTCTTGCTCCAAACCCTCTTCACTATATTTTCCGCATAGAATGAAAGAACAAACATAACGACTAAGTATGTACAAAGTATCAAATCACACAGACAACTTTTGGGTGGTTTTCACACCTCGAATGCGCAGCAATACGACAGCGAGCTTGACAATGTGGCATGCGTAGAATAGGTCCAAGAATGGAGCTCAACGAATATCAGCGGATTCATGCACACGGAGCCACATTGACTCTACTTTCCCAGGCTTTGCCCAAGAGCCAAGGAATCTTCGGCTCGGTCTTGCAATGGATGGCATGAACACATTTGGTCTACGCTCAACTTCTTACAGTGTGTGGCGTATAGTCCTTGTCAACTACAATATCCCCCCATGGCTTTCTACGAAGAAATGACAACTCATCCTTATCTTACTCATCCCCGACCACTAAAAAGTCAAAAAAATGGACATGTATTTCGTCCATTAGTCCATGAGCTTAAGATTTTATGGGAGGGGGGGGATCATCGTGCAAGATATGAGCAAACGCAATGGTTGGTGGTCTGCCAATATTCGAGCCATTCTCATATGGACGATGCATGACTTTCTGGGATTCGGAGAGTGCTCAGGTTAATAGGCTTCCATTCTCATTGGTAATATCTATATTTTATCTCGTTCAAGCTTGTATTCACTAGGTCGTGATGTTGGAACAGATCTGGTTACCTCAGGTTATCATGCATGTCCATTTTACGGGCCATACTTAGACTCCCGAAGGTCACGAACCATGAAGAAGATGGTATATCAAGGACACATTACTTTCTTGTCAGAGGGTCATGAACTCTAGGAAGGTTTTCTTGGACGATCTCCAACACATATGAATGCTGCAAGCTGGTACGAGCTGAAAATGGTCCATGCAAAATCATATCCAAACAGAATGCGACGGTTCTCAATTTTCTACGAGTTGCCATATTGGACCCACTTACTGGTCAACCACTTGTTAGATTTCATGTATATTTTCAAGAATGTGGGCAGCTTGCTATGGGACCACATCACAGGAAAGAGAAACACTATAGGGATACGAATGGATTTGAAGGAGGTAGGTAAGATGGAGGCGCTTTGGCCGCAGTTGAGTGCCGATGGTCGCATGCAGCTACCTCGCACTCTTTCGGTTTTGTCCACTAAAGAAGAGCTCATTGTGAAGCAAGTAGTCAAGTCTATCCGCACTCCGACGGGTATGATGCATTCTCTCAGGTCTGCATTTTCTAAAGATGACCAGTTATTAGGGCTAAAATCCCATGACTGGCATAAGATATGTTAGGTTTGTACTACGAATGGATTGTAATTAGCGTGTGCATTTTGCTATTTGGATTGTAGACATTATTCATAATGCTTTCTCATTTGTGGCAGTTTGTACTACCGATCGTCGCGATCGTAGGATGTCTTACTCCAGAAATATGCAGGGCCATTTACAGGTTGTCGACTTTGGTGCAATGGATCTCACAGAAGGAGATTAAGACATCCTCTATTGAGTCCGCGAGGTGGGGATCAGTGGAGACGGTCTGTCTCTTTGAGAAATACTTGCCTACCAGGATGCTTACAATACAAATCCACCTTCTTATATATCTTTAGATGAACTGGAGATTGCTAGACATGTCCATACGCAATAGATGTTCTTCTTGGAGCGCTTCATGAAAACCTTGAAAGGCTTTGTGCGAAAACGAGCTCGGCCAGAAGGTAGCATGGCTAAAGGTTGGTTGGCCTCTAAGGCACTAGTGCATATTTAACAATGGCTACCAACGGTGGATCCAGACAACAAAATGCTATGGTTGCTGAAGGACAATGATAGACTGACTAGAGATATGGTGGTTGGAAATGGGGTAGAAAAAATAATGGATGCTACAATGGAGAAGATGAATCGCTTTTGTATGTTGCACCATGCCTTTATGGAGACGTGGCTCGCCAAGTTCGCTAGGCAAGATCGAGAGGAAGTGCAATCTAAATTTCGACGTAGTATGCATCATCAACCGATTTGATATCCCAAGGGGATGGAGGAGATACCGCGATTCATGTCAACGCGATGGTTACATGGAGCTTTAACGGCAGCGTCTTGCAAAGGGACAGAGGTCTCAATGGAGGAGTGGGAATTCTCGAGGGGATGTAGTGGGTGATGAGGTGTTTAGGATTTGTCGTATCTATATTTTATATGTGACATCTAATTTGAGTGTTTCAATATATAGTACAAAATATATAGTGCAGCGTGGTCGCGCAGACGGCATTTTCGCGTGGAGCGTATTGACAAAATGCGCTCCACAATGGACTATGGTATCATGGCAAGGTTTGAGCAAGAGAGCCGGCAACGAGCAACGGATCCAAACATGGTTATAGATGAGATGGAGTATTTTGGGAACTTGCAAAGTATTGTTACGGTGGATTACTGTAGCTTCTTCATGATACTATTCGATGTGCAGTGGTTCAAAGTGGTACTTGAAGGAGCTGGAGCAACAGTTCGACGAGGTCCATCTCGATTTATCGAAATAGATTTCGTAAAAGAATGGAGGGATTTATGCGATACCTTTGTGTTGCCGGCCCATTGTGAACAGGTGCATGGACTCATTTGTTTGTTAATTGTATTACAACATGGTACATGTCACAATAGTTTAAACTCTCTTGTACGTATTTGTGAACATGTAATCTTCTATCCCAATTCCCGACAACCTCGATGGTGGCATGTTATACCTTCAGCTTCCCGAAGTGTAAGAATATATGATCAAAGCAATGTTTCGAGCATAGATGAAGACAATATGCAAATAGAGGGGTCGATATTGCAACGGGTGGAGGCCACCGAAAGCTTGGAGCCAGCATCAGCTAACAATGATGGAAATACAAGAGTCAAGAATTCTTTGAGAATGAGGTGGACTCGTCCTTTTGTGGTGATATGTCTATCGACCTTCCAGTGTATGCGGAGTTGTGTTAGGAGATTGACATGGGACCATAGGATACTTCATACTTGGAGCATCCACTTACTCAATTCGTTGACCAATTGCTTATAAGGGTACATAAGATATGCATTTTAAGTGAGATTATTTTTTTAGGATTTATATTACCGTGCTTTGTATGATTTAAATTGATTATGCTAACATCATTTTTTATCTATGCAGGTGGCATTTTCAGGATGAGTTGAGGGATGAGTGATGAGGAGTTGCAATATATCTTCACATGCATGTCTCCAAAACAGATCACAAGATTCAGAGACATGGCAGACCAAGAGCTTTCTCGGACATAGTCAGGCCGCTTTGCTAGATCTACTTCAGCACGATTGGATGCTTCAACTTCGAGTAGACGAGGTCGACGCTCCAAACTTGGGCTAAATGGAGGGAGTGCTTCAGGTTTAGGAGGATGCTGCAGAGATACAGAGAGAGTAAGCCCATGGTCAACACAAGATACAGGTGCAACTCCTAGCTCTCGTGGTGGTTCCAGAGAGCGTGGCTCAAGCTCAGGTGGATGTTGTGGAGGCACGAATGTGGTGTCTCCATCTCATCATTTAGCTGGAGTTGCATCATCTCCAGGATTTGTCACACCTTTGGGGACGTCTACTCTAGTTACTCTGGCTTTCGCTCAGCCGTCTGCAGGTGGCACCCCTATGGGTGCCACTCCAATAGATATTACCCTGGTCGGTACACCGGATACACAAGGGTCTCTTGGATATTCACAGGAGTGTGGACGTAGGTGGGAGAGGACCCATCTTAGGCATACCCCAGGGGGATATGCCTATCTAGTTGATGATAGGTTAGGAGCCATCATCATGAATGATGAGGGGAGGAGGGTGATGGCTCACATGAGAGAGTTGTGCCAACAAGTTTTTCGGCACGTCTTAGATCATTGGAAGAACATACCTAAGGGGAGCAAGGACTACAAAGTAGCATCTTTGCATGAGGAGTTTCTGGTTCCAGCCTCAGTAGATAGATTTTCTACAGGCTAGATGATGGACTGCATGCATGCATATATGTCACACTATAAAAGTCCACGTGGGAAATAATAGATTGGGCTTTTGAAAAATTTTTATTATTATTTATTTCCCCCCCCTTATCCCTCCAGCCAACTGACGAGCTGGAGGGGGGAGGGGAATAGAAGGAGTTACGAAGCTCCTTGGTGGAGCTTGTGGAGGGAGGGAGGGCATGCGTGTCGACACGCAGGAGGAGAAGATCCCCCTCCCTCCACTATTTAAACGAGGGGAGGGGAGGGGCCGCAAGACAGAGAATGCTGGGGGGGGCCGTGAGAAGAATCGAACACCACTGCCGAAGATCATAACGCTGTGAGAGAGAGGGGAAGGGACGCTGTTGATTGGCCGCCAGGGCAGCAGATAGGAGTCGCCGTTGAGGGAGGGAGGAGCCGCCTCCAATTCGCCGTCAGGACGGAGGGCCATAACCACCCCCCCAAAGCTTCTGGAAGCTTGGAAGCTTCCAAAGGCGGGGCCTCTTTAAACCCCCTTCCTATACCCTACTACTCCCTTTGTTTTTTTTTCCCCGGGTTTAAAATCCCTTAAGCCCCCTTTCATCCCCCCCTCCCCCGTGCTAAAACCCTTTCCCCTGGATTTCAAAAACTTTCACCCCCTCCTTGTACTGTATGAAGCCCTTTTAACCCCCATATCTAAAACCCCTTTCCATGGGTATTAGACCCCCCTCTGCCGGGTTTTAAAAATCCCTTAAGTCCCCTTTCACCCTCATACTAAAACCCCTTTCCTTTCACTTGGAGTCACTTCCCCCCATGAGCACAAAGGCCTTAAGGGTCTTATTACTTCTTTACCTGTGTATAATCCCTAAAAGACCTATTCCCTTTGCTTTGGAATCACCCCCTGCCTGTGGCCTCTTAAAACCACTTCTCTTGTGATTATCCCTTAAGCCTTTACCTTGGCATCAAAAACCTTTCACCCTCCCCCATGTGTAAGCCCCCATAAGCCCTTTTTCTCCAAGTTTGACCTAAGGGTCCTTAGACCCTTACTTATAACCTTTACGACTATTATTTTCCCTTAAAACTCTCCTACACCTTGTGTCTTCTCCACACCTTGTTATTTCCGTTCGTGCGAGCTTACAAAGGCCATTAAGCCTTCCCCATGGCTTCAATGGGTCTTGGTTGTAAAAGTTTCTAAAATACCCTTTTCAATTCCCAAATTCAAGGAGGAAACCTTCCAAAAACTACTTTTGACAAACGGTGCAAGGAGCGATGGTGGAGTTAAAGGAGAAGTTGTAAAGCTGCTTCCACGTTCGACGGACCACACTTGCGATGCCTCCTAAGAAAGTCCAAGGCGTAGCCGCGGGAGGGTCATCTCCCGGTATCCATGTGGATATCTCACCTCAAAGCCAGGTTTTCTTCTTGATGTTAATTCGGGTTTTAGTGAATCATGCAAAGAAAAATTGTTAAGGAAATATATATATTTGATCAAGTTATTTTTAACGAAGGAGTTAGCTTATGAATGACAATGTATACAAATTAGCTTTCTTCAAATTGCATCAAGCATTATAAAATTATAGGCAAGATTAACCATTTACTATAGTAATATATTCCTAGAGTGTAGAAATTATATCTTGCACCATTAGTCTTGTTCCTTTCGCAACGAATCATGGTAAAATGGCTAAATTCATGAAAGGCTTCAATTACTAGGGAGTTATCTTTGCTAATTGCACATCTTAGAAACTGTTGTTATTTGGCATGAGTTCATCTTTAAAAAACGGAAGTTAGATGTTAGGAATTAACAAGTATAAAAATTAGATATACGAACTCATTTGGAAAGAAAATGTAGTGGGGAATTGCTGGATGACACTCTATTAACACTTTTCCCCTACTATTTGAGGACTTGGAACTAATATAGTGTGTATACACAAATTCCTCAGCTAGGCCTTTTGTCCCAAGGAGTATCGTCGCTCTTTGTAGCATCATGGCATTATGCTATATGCCAAATTAAACTGTATTGATTGGGAAAGTTAATTGTCACAAAGATAGTAAAACCGTGATAAGATGAGTAAGATTACCTTCCAAAAGCTAACCAAACCAATCTTTCCAAAAGATAACCGGACCAATCTAAACATAGAAACATTCATACCCTAAACACTGGACTACTCACCTTACCGCAAGGACAATAACTTCATAAAGATAAGAAATTAGGGTTCGCCCCTAAGGTTCTTAAATGAAGAAACCCTAGGCCTGACATACGTCAGCTTAAGGAATCTAAACAGATTATCCCATCACCGGTCTTGCGCAACATGTATGAAATCATTTTGTGATCAATTCACAAAGACAAAAGGGAAAGAACACTTCTTTAGCAGTTTGCCATACAACTGGGTTGGTTAATGGAAATGTTTGTGCTTGCTAGAGATTTTAGGGCTCTGTTTGATTTATGAATTACAAATTAAATAAGTACCTATACTTCAGGTTAAAAGCATGAAGGAAGAGGCAGCTTCAGTTACCCCCGACTGCCCGCCTGACCCTAACCAAGGGGGTTGTTTGACCGCGCCGGGAACGTGGACCGAATCCGCCGCGAGAGGTCTCTCCGTTGAGTTCTACTTGGAGCAGGAGGATGCTTGGGTGCCAAGGGGGGCTCTGGCCATAAATTGCTCGCCTTCCGGGTCCTGCACAAGAGGCTAACGTGACTCGGGACTGGATCCCGAGGCCCGCATACTAGTTGACGGGCGGAAGCTTGGAATAGTGATCCCTGGAGATTACTTGTTAGCCTCCGGGCAGATTATGGATAAGCCTACGGGTGGAACTTCTTGCAATTCAAAAATAAAATGATGAGATGTTAAAAGAGCTTGCTTGATATTGTTTTTATATGTCACGTGATAAGATTACGTGAAGGAACCAGTGCTTAAACCAGATTAATTAAAGAAGCTGATTGTTATATGTCAAATTAATGTGTTAGATAATTACATAACTAAAACAAACCGAGGAAAGTGCGGAGGATGGGCCATCGGTCTATCCTACGGTTGGGTGGTCCTGATTAGCCAGGAACTTTTCTCAAAAATCTCGAGGAACAACGGAATGATCATCATCATCAAAAAAGAATAACGAGAACGATGTTCTAGAATTACGTCTTACTCGATTTACGTTGTTTTAGGGGAACAGAATGGGACTATGCCTTATGGCAGAGAGGTTGAGCTTTGCATCCCTCTCGTTTCCCATTCTCCTTGAACCAAGTGCAGCGTGAATCCGCTTCGGACCTGGCGTTTCTGCGTAAAGTAGTTCACTCGGGTCTGACGCTAGTTGCTGTTAGCTAGTGACCCATTAGGAAAACCCTAATTCCGGTCGATCCTAAGTGGGAACGGCCAGGATACTTCCGCTACGTGGCAGACGCGGGAAGAACTAGTTCGCAAAACCTGTAACATTCCATGGGAGTGTCGGGTGGAGCTTTCTAGACATCCTTTCCGATGGACTGCTAAGACGTGTCCCAGATGATACTAGGAGACACATTACAGTTGGTATCAGAGTCGACCAACAACGGAATTGTTTTTATAAGATCTCAATAAAATGAAGTAAAGAAATTGTTGCTGTCCAAACATTTCCTCATCTTCAATACTGTCTTGCAGAACTATGAAGCGTGGAACAAGTTTTTGGTGTTCCGGGTCATGTTTATGACTGCAATGCATTCTTCGCATTATAGACAAAGAGTTGGGATGATGAACATCCTGGAGCAGATTTATAATCCATCACCTTTATATATAGAACGAAGATGGACAGGGTCTTCAGGAATCTACTACATAGCTGCCCACCGGTTCGCTTATCTACAGACCAACCTAAAGAGGATCAAGTGGTTGGAAGACTTGAAAGTCGTGAAGCTGTTCATTTTTGTGGAAGCTCACGTAAATTTGACTTTACATATTCAAGGTCGGAGGGTTGAAATGAACTCATATGTATATGAGGAAGTAACCCGTGTAATCCCAGCCGACAGGATTAAAGTGTTGGGCTGCCATGAGAAGTATGGATTCCAACGAAAAGGATATCCTGAACTTCCAATGATTTATCGATTCCTAAAGATCCATGACCCAAAACCCTACTATTACACAGTTCTTGTAGACAAATGCAATACAACGTTGTTCTCCCCAAACTGAATGTAATGATTAAATTATCATCACACGAGACGTTGTATAAGGCTACGCCCATGTAAATATAAATAAGAACTTCTTTTATCAATATCTGGCTGTGCATTAGGGTTGTTAAAAAGTTAAGTAGCTTCATGATTTACGAGATAGCTAAACTAAAGATAAGCTAACGTCAATTATCATATAATCATGTTAAGAAAACTTTTATCCAGGCACAACCCCAGGTACAGGTTCCAAATTCGCCCCCTACATCAAGTACTGCTGTGACCCAGGAGAAGAAGTTCCTCCTCAAGAAGATAAAGCCACCCGAGTTTGATGGGAGAGGCAGATCCGTCCAGTCTGATGCTGAAATTTGGATTGAATCTATGGAGGACTACTTTGAAGCAGCTGGTACTGCACCTACCAATCAGGCCATGCTCACCAAGTTAAAACTCACCGGTGAAGCTAGACTATGGTGGAAACAATGGTGCAGGGATCAAGGGACTTCAGAGGGGTCCGTTACCTGGGAGAAGTTAAAGAAAGCCGTGCAGGGGAGATATTTGCCACCTGCATATCGTACAAAGAAAATGAATGAGTTCTACGAGCTAAAACAGCTAGGACTCACCCTTGACGCATACTACTCTAAATTTATCTCACTCTTAAAGTATGCGCCACAGATGGACATGACGTAGCACGTGTCCAATTTTTGCGCGGGCTTAAATCCACCCGTAAATACCCGTCTCGAATCTATGCGTCCGTCAGATCTTCAGGATGCACTCATTCGAGCGGTGCCTATAATTCAGGAAGTGCAAGCTAGACCAAGGGGTAACAAAAATTGGTCCTATAGCGACCCGAACAGAGGAACATTCAGACCCCAAGTGAAGAGAGTTCAAGGTCACAATCAGGGACAAAGGAAGAAAGCAAGGACAAATAACGTCAACAACTTTGTTCCTACTCAAAGTAATGGCCGAAACCTCCGATGTTTCCACTGCAACGAACTCGGTCACTTCAAAAGGCAATGTCCCAAGCTCAGCGAGGGACATCGTCAAACACCTTTCCAAGGTGCAGGCCGCGGTCAAGGAGCTGCCACCCATGGAAGAGAAAGAACTGCCTGCATTACCAATAGGCAAAGATGCGAAGCAGAAGAAGAGGAAGATCCGACTATGGAAGCAGAATTCGAAAGAGCGACAGTCCATGCTGCTTTACACAAGAAGGGGCCGAATCGCCAGTTCTCGGTGATTCAAACACCGTAGGACTATCAAGGTAAAGGTTTCAAAACCTTGATTGATTGTGGCAGTACACATTCCTTTATCTCACCAGCATGTGCAAAAAGATTAGGAATAGCCACAGTAGAAGCACCTACCCTACTTGTGGAATTGGCAAACGGTCGTGAGGTAACTTGTACCAGGTAAACTGCTAAGGAAGAATTCTTTCTGGGAGGAAAGAAAACCTCAATCAAATTTAGAGTCATGAATTTAGGTATCCATGAGTGTCTACTTGGGATGGATTGGCTTAAGCCTAATGACGCCCACATCCACTGTGGAAAGGGTCAAGTTTCCTTTCGAAACTCTGAAAGGGAGTTTGTTACAACTCAAGGTGAGGCAGGAGTGCCAAGAATCCAGTTAGCCAAAGTATCACGGATCATAAAAGGAGTCAGAAAAGGATTACCCGTTTACCTGATCAAACTCAACAAGTTAGATCAAAAGCAAGAGTCTCATGAAGGACCTTCTTGGCTAAAGGAATACGTTGACGTATTCCCTGAGGAATTGATTGAACTTCCGCCTCCAAGAGAAGTTGATCATGAAATTAGGCTAGTGCCTGGAGCTGCGCCAATTACAAAGAGACCTTATAGAATGTCCATACCAGAAGCTATTGAGTTGAAGGAACAACTCAAGCAACTGTTGGATCAGGGTTACATCCGGCCTAGCAACTCACCGTGGGGAGCTTCAGTACTATTCCAAAAAAAGAAAGATGGGACACTTTGACTATGTATTGATTACCGAGGGTTGAATCAATCAACAGTCAAGAACAAGTATCCTATTCCTAGAATAGATGAGCTTCTGGATCGCCTTCAAGGTGCAAAGATCTTCTCCAAAATTGATCTCAGGTCAGGTTACTATCAAATAAGGATCAAGGAAGAAGATATTCCAAAAACGGCCTTCAATACAAGATATGGGCACTTTGAGTTCTTGGTTATGTCATTCGGGCTTACAAATGCACCTGCCACCTTCAATAGATTAATGCAGGATATTTTTAGACCATATCTTGATGATTTCGTGCTTGTCTTCTTCGATGACACTTTAGTCTATTCTAAACAGGAAGAAGATCATGAACCTCAACTACAGATTGTCCTTGAGACAATGAGGTCTCATAAGCTGTATGCAAAAATGAAGAAGTGTGCATTCTTCAAGCGTCAGATTGAATATCTGGGATTCATAGTATCATCAGAGGGAATATCAGTAGACCCAGCCAAAGTCAGGGATGTGCTTGAATGGACAATACCAGTATCCGTCAAAGAAATACGTAGCTTTCTTGGCTTGACAGGATGGTATAGGGTCTTTATCAAAAACTATGCTTTGATTGCAGCACCTCTTACAGACTTACTAAAGAAGCAGACTTCTATTACATGGTCAACTCCCGAACAAAATAGCTTCGACAAATTGAAGCAAAGTTTGGTATCAGCACCTATTCTAAAACTTCCTGACCTCAGTAAGGAGTTCCAGGTATTAACTGATGCCAGCATTCTTGCCTTGGGGTGTGTACTTATATAGGAAGGTCATCCAGTAGCATACTCTTCAAGGAAATTGAAGAGTCATGAAAAGAATTATGCCACGCATGATCTGGGATTATTAGCTGTCATCCATGCTCTAAAGCTTTGGAGACACTACCTGTTGGGTAACAAGTTTACTCTAGTAACCGATCATAAGAGTCTCAAATGGATTTTTACCCAGAACGAGCTCAACATGAGGCAACGTCGGTGGATTGAAGTATTGGAGGAGTATGATTTTGAAATCAGGTACCGACCAGGGAAAGAGAATGTAGTTGCCGATGCACTCAGTCACAAGGCATTCCTAAATTCACTAATCTTGCAGAATCCATCAACGGCCAGATCTCTGGCTACAAAGGTATCTATGCCAAGCAACCCTATACTGGAACTAGCTAGAGAGGAAGCACGCCATGATTTGACCTACCAAACAATGATAAAAGAAATATCTACCAAGGAGCAGAATCTGAAGTTACAAGCTAAGTATCAGGAATTTTCCATTGATAATGGACTTGTCTACTACAGAACAAGGCTGTGTATACCAACAAGCCAGTCACTTAAGCAGAAGATATTATGGGAAGCTCATGATTCCCCTTTCGCAGGACATCCTAGCTATGCAAAAACTCTTAATGCAGTTAGGAAGAGCTACCATTGGGAGAGGCTCAAAGGTGACGTTCTCAAGTATGTCACTGAATGTTTGTCTTGCCAACGTATCAAGGCCGAACATGTCATGATGCCAGGGAAACTGCAACCGCTTGACATTCCCCAAATGAAATGGGAATTCATCAGTATGGATTTTGTTGTGGGCTTACCCCAAGTCCAAGGAGGATACAATTCCATTATGGTTGTGGTTGACATGCTTACCAAGGTTGCACACCTGATTCCAGTAAAGACAAACTATAAAGCCTCTGACATTGCAAGATTGTTTATTAAGGAAATATTCAAGCTACATGGGTTACCTAAAAGAATCATTAGTGATCGAGATTCTCTCTTCACTTCACACTTCTGGAGAGCTATCTTTGAAGCTATTGGGACTCAACTCTGTTTTAGCACCGCCTACCATCCCCAAACGGATGGACAAACAGAGCGAGTGAATCAAATCATTGAAGATATGCTTAGGGCATACTGCTGTCGAGAGCCGAAGAGGTGGATTCAATACTTGCCATTAGTTGAATTTGCCTACAATGCTTCTTACCAGCAGAGCATTCAAATGACCCCTTTCCAGGCATTGTATGGTCATGATTGTCAAAGTCCCCTAAACTTTTCTGATCCAACCCTAAGAGTTGAAGCTTCAAGACAAATGTTGGAGGACATGGATGATCAAATAAGGTCAATAAGACAAGACATACAAGCAACCAAGGATAGACAAAAGGCGTATGCAGATTTGAAAGGTCAAGAAAGAGTCTTCAAAGAAGGAGACATGGTCTTCATTCGAGTACGCCCTAAAAAAAGTTCTCTATCCCTAGGAGAATGCAAGAAGCTAAGTCCAAGGTATTGTGGGCCATATAAAATCCTCAAATGCCTAGGACCCAATGCTTATAAATTGCAACTCCCTGAGAACCTAAAGGTTCATAATGTATTCCATATCAGCCTATTAAAAAAATATATGTACCCAATCCTAATCATGTACTTAATGACCAACAACTTGTAATGCCTAGCCAAGGAGTCCTTGAACTAAGGCCAGAAAGGATCTTAGATGTTAGGGAAAGACAGTTAAGATCTAGAACATTGAAAGAATGCCTTGTCCAGTGGAAAGATTATCCCCAAGAGGATGCCACTTGGGTAGATGAAGGCACTCTCAACCATCAATATCCCCAGTTTATCTCGAGATGAGGACATCTCGATTCCTCCAAGGGGGAGAGAATGTAAAAGTCCACGTGGGAAATAATAGATTGGGCTTTTGAAAATTTATTATTATTATTTATTTCCCCCCCTTATCCCTCCAGCCGACTGACGAGCTGGAGGGGGGAGGGGAATAGAAGGAGTTACGAAGCTCCTTGGTGGAGCTTGTGGAGGGAGGGAGGGCATGCGTGTCGACACGCAGGAGGAGAAGATCCCCCTCCCTCCACTATTTAAACGAGGGGAGGGGAGGGGCCGCAAGACAGAGAATGCTGGGGGGGGGCCGTGAGAAGAATCGAACACCGCTGCCGAAGATCATAATGCTGTGAGAGAGAGGGGAAGGGACGCTGTTGATTGGCCGCCAGGGCAGCAAATAGGAGTCGCCGTCGAGGGAGGGAGGAGCCGCCTCCAATTTTCCGTCAGGACGGACGGCCATAACCACCCCCCCAAAGCTTCTGGAAGCTTGGAAGCTTCCAAAGGGGGGGCCTCTTTAAACCCCCTTCCTATACCCTACTACTCCCTTTGTTTTTTTTTCCCCGGGTTTAAAATCCCTTAAGCCCCCTTTCATCCCCCCCTCCCCCATGCTAAAACCCTTTCCCCTGGATTTCAAAAACTTTCACCCCCTCCTTGTACTGTATGAAGCCCTTTTAACCCCCATATCTAAAACCCCTTTCCATGGGTATTAGAGCCCCCTCTGCCGGGTTTTAAAAATCCCTTAAGTCCCCTTTCACCCTCATACTAAAACCCCTTTCCTTTCACTTGGAGTCACTTCCCCCCCATGAGCACAAAGGCCTTAAGGGTCTTATTACTTCTTTACCTGTGTATAATTCCTAAAAGACCTATTCCCTTGGCTTTGGAATCACCCCCTGCCTGTGGCCTCTTAAAACCACTTCTCCTGTGATTATCCCTTAAGCCTTTACCTTGGCATCAAAAACCTTTCACCCTCCCCCATGTGTAAGCCCCCATAAGCCCTTTTTCTCCAAGTTTGACCTAAGGGTCCTTAGACCCTTACTTATAACCTTTACGACTATTATTTTCCCTTAAAACTCTCCTACACCTTGTGTCTTCTCCACACCTTGTTATTTCCGTTCGTGCGAGCTTACAAAGGCCATTAAGCCTTCCCCATGGCTTCAATGGGTCTTGGTTGTAAAAGTTTCTAAAATACCCTTTTCAATTCCCAAATTCAAGGAGGAAACCTTCCAAAAACTACTTTTGACAAACGGTGCAAGGAGCGACGGTGGAGTTAAAGGAGAAGTTGTAAAGCTGCTTCCACGTTCGACGGACCACACTTGCGATGCCTCCTAAGAAAGTCCAAGGCGTAGCCGCGGGAGGGTCATCTCCCGGTATCCATGTGGATATCTCACCTCAAAGCCAGGTTTTCTTCTTGATGTTAATTCGGGTTTTAGTGAATCATGCAAAGAAAAATTGTTAAGGAAATATATATATTTGATCAAGTTATTTTTAACGAAGGAGTTAGCTTATGAATGACAATGTATACAAATTAGCTTTCTTCAAATTGCATCAAGCATTATAAAATTATAGGCAAGATTAACCATTTACTATAGTAATATATTCCTAGAGTGTAGAAATTATATCTTGCACCATTAGTCTTGTTCCTTTCGCAACGAATCATGGTAAAATGGCTAAACTCATGAAAGGCTTCAATTACTAGGGAGTTATCTTTGCTAATTGCACATCTTAGAAACTGTTGTTATTTGGCATGAGTTCATCTTTAAAAAACGGAAGTTAGATGTTAGGAATTAACAAGTATAAAAATTAGATATACGAACTCATTTGGAAAGAAAATGTAGTGGGGAATTGCTGGATGACACTCTATTAACACTTTTCCCCTACTATTTGAGGACTTGGAACTAATATAGTGTGTATACACAAATTCCTCAGCTAGGCCTTTTGTCCCAAGGAGTATCGTCGCTCTTTGTAGCATCATGGCATTATGCTATATGCCAAATTAAACTGTATTGATTGGGAAAGTTAATTGTCACAAAGATAGTAAAACCGTGATAAGATGAGTAAGATTACCTTCCAAAAGCTAACCAAACCAATCTTTCCAAAAGATAATCGGACCAATCTAAACATAGAAACATTCATACCCTAAACACTGGACTACTCACCTTACCGCAAGACCGGTGATGGGATAATCTGTTTAGATTCCTTAAGCTGACGTATGTCAGGCCTAGGGTTTCTTCATTTAAGAACCTTAGGGGAGAACCCTAATTTCTTATCTTTATGAATTTATTCCCAGATGATACTAGGAGACACGTTACACACACAGACGATCGGATGCATGCAAGGCACTCAAGAGTGGGGTTGCAAAGCCTGAGTGGCTAGATGCGGACGATTGGCTCCAACTGAGGGAGGAGGCTACAGATTCTCCAGGACATTGGAGTCAGCAGCGCGAGGCGGCGAGGGCACGACTAGAGGCCAGAGTGGTCCATGATCTTGAGAGTGGCAGCCACATGACATATTTGGAGGACTTTGTAAGTTTTTCTTTTGTTTTGCTTGTTTATTTTTTTGCAATATCCTTTGTACTGACAATCATGTTTCTAATAGTTAGTATTTTGTTTTCTTTACAACACTCCATTACAAATCGCGATCCGATCGGCCTTGAGACTCGATATGTAGAGAGGCACAGTCTCACTACATTGATTGACCGATTGTATAGATGCGACAGCCCTGTAAGTCACTCATCTTTCTTGTTCGTAGTTACCATGTTTAATTAGAATGCATTATTGTATGGTGGACTGATGTGTTGTTTCTTTTCTTGCAAAGTTTGTTCGATGCTCCTTTGGGGCGGGACAAGCTTTCAAATGGCGAGGATATGTAGCTCGCCCTTGGATCCCTGGAGCTCACACACCTTTCTTTTTTGGTCGTCTGATCTGTGTAAACATTTTCTATGTAGTAGTGATATCTTGGCATGATTGTACCAGTCGCTTTCATTATGCGATCATGTATCTATTTGATGTATCAGAGTTATGATTTCAGTATACTTTGTTTTTGTTTACACGAGCATTGTACATAGTGCAGAAACTATTTTGTATGGCCCAAATAAAGCACACAGTGCTATATGTGGCAAGGTAGTTTGCTGCCTTGCCTCAAAAAATATTTTTTCCCTGTTACCGTCGCTATTAGTGTCGCAAATTTACTGCTTGCATCGTTATTGGCATCGTTATTAGTGTTGCAGAGTGTCGTATCAGCGTCGTTATTGGCATCGGTATCAGTGTCGCACTGGTACCGATGCCAATAACAATGCTGATACCGACTCTTCTATGCCATTGCCAATAACGACACTTTTTGTGACGACAGGGGCAAATTTTGTTATTTACATTTTCGTCGCTTTTAACGTCAGTATAAGGCCTATATCTTGTAGTGCTTGACAATGTTGGTGGGTGAAAATGAGCAACCAGGGATATGATGTTATATGGGGTCAAGTAGGATAACACATGCAAATATAATTATTTAATCTTTTTAACACTTACCCATAATGGGACTCGGGTTGATAGATAGAAATCTCGAATGGTACTGTGCATGTTCGACACATGGTTGTGATATTTTAGTTTCGAGACACGCGTCTCATACACGAAGATAAGGAAATGTGTTCTCACTTTCGATTTTGAGTCCCCGAGTGGAATGATACATGGCAAGGGGCATGTTTGCCATTTAGCAACTAAGAGGAAGCAAGGGGAAGCTTGATAAAATAGGAGAAAAAAAAAGTGAGAAGTTTTTAAAAAAAGAAAAAAATAAGAGAAAGAAAGAGGGGTTTGACACAATACAATGAGCGTGAGAGAGAGAGAGAGAGAGAGAGAGAGAGAGAGAGAGAGAGAGAGAGAGAGAGAGAGAGAGAGAGAGAGAGAGAGAGAGAGAGAGAGAGAGAGAGAGAGAGAGAGAGAGAGAATAACCTTGCAACCTGAAGGGAAGGGAGAAATTAGACTCTTAGAAGAAGAATAATAAGTTTTTAGAAGAAAGAGACCATGAAGCTGAAGTTATTGGAGCCATGGAGCAGGATGGCAGGACTATTGAAGTTAATGGGCTCATAATAATTCTCAATTTTTAGATGATGGTAATAAGAGTCTTCCTTTTTTCTTGATTTCTTTTACTGTTGTGTGGGGTACAGAGTATACAGATCTATTCTGAGGTATATTTATGAGTGAAAAACAATTATGGTTGTTCTTCATCATATTGAGAGTGATGTGTGTTAGTTGTTTGCATGAGGCTTCCCATTATCGAAGAGTTTTTGTTGAAAGGTCGTATCCACTAGGGATTAAGATGGAAGGAAGTAGAGATAGGAGATGGAAGAGAAGAAAAAGAATAGACAAGAGGTAATCACGACAAAGACAAAGTACAATGAATTGAATCAATATCACTCCTTCTTCCTGTTCTAGCTCAAAGTGCAGTTTTTAGCCTATCAACAGTGATCGTGACACGCACAATTTCGTCAATCTCTCTTTTTTATGAAAAATCCCATAACTGGCTAAAAAAACCACTTGCTTTTTGCTTGTCATTCTAATCTAGAACCTTTTTTAACTTTTTTGAATTTTTACAATGAATAATATAAAAAATAGGCTAACATTGACAAAAAATCTAGTATTTTTAGACCATTTATGCCATGGGCACTAGCACTAACGACTCAAATCACATTGATTCTCTACATCAACAAAGAAGCCCGATGATGATACATTCAATGCTTTTTCACACTATATCCACATAGCATCATGATATCCACCCCCTCTGAACCTGTACATCCTCCGGTATGTGCCAAAAAACTTAGTTGTCCTCACTAGATTTTGAGTCCTCCTCATCCTCTATAACCATATCCTTGCCTTCTTCATCTTCCATTTCTGGCGACTGTTTTCTTCCAATTCTGGCAGCTTAAAGGCATTAGATTCTCGCCTCTTGAATAATTTGATTCTTTTTCCTACTACTGGAAGTTTTATGGTTGTCTCATCCAGCTCATTTAATGCATAACTAGCATTATCAAACACATGTCTTACCACATAGGGTCCAAACCATCTTTTGGAAACTTTACACATGGCACTATGCCGGTTGTCTAAACTGCTATCATAAACCAATACCCAATCCCTGTCTAGTATGGTTCTTGGTATTAATCTATTTCTTTTGTCAAACCGTTTCTTGTTTTGTATCCTTGCTACCTTTAATTTTATAATTGCTACCTCCATGTCTTATGACTTTCTTTACAATTGTCTAATGCGCAAGGCCAACAATTGCTCTCGATTCAACTCCTCCTCCCACGGTAGTACACTCCATGTGACTGTCATCTCTTCTATCGACATGATAGGTTTTTGACCATACATCAATTCTACAAGCACATATCCTATAATAGCACCATGAGTTGTTCTATCAGCCCACAAGGCATAAGGGAACAATCGTGGCCACTCTTTTGCCTTCTCTCCATATGCTTTTGCCAACACTACAAGGATATAAAAGTATAGCGACGGCCATTTGCAACGAGAAATAGCGGCATCGCTATTTGCGTAGCTATTAGCGTCGCAAATGCGGCGTTAATAGTGATGCAAAAAGCGACAGTATCCAGACGAAAAAAACACGGGCCGAAACCCGAGCGCATCATTTTGCGCGCATTCACGAAAGAGAGAGCGAAAGGGAGAGAAAGAGGGAGAGCGAATATCTTACTGAGAGGGAGAAAAAGAGAGAAAGAAGGCTTCTCATTGCCACCGCCGCCGTTTACAAAGAAGAGGTGTACAGAGCGCGAAGAGGAGCCGCCGTCGCGAAGAGGAGCCACCAAACCCTTCTTCAAGCCTTTACGGTGAGTGCATTGTCCATTCTTCCTTTGCTTTTGTGTTTTCTCTCTCTCTTTTACTTGTTTTTGGTATAATTCCTGTGTATTGAGAGAGGGAGAGGAAATGAGAGAGAAAGAGAGGGAGAGCGAGAGGGAGGGAGAGGAAATGAGAGAGGGAGAGGGAGAG
This sequence comes from Lygodium microphyllum, assembly GCF_053477565.2. Taxonomy (NCBI): domain Eukaryota; kingdom Viridiplantae; phylum Streptophyta; class Polypodiopsida; order Schizaeales; family Lygodiaceae; genus Lygodium; species Lygodium microphyllum. Next base: position 41,101,419 of record NC_141140.1, on the reverse strand, counting down.
CAAGAGGGAGAGCAATAGGGAGGGAGAGGGAGGGAGAGAGAAAGAGAGGGGGAGGGAGAGGAAATGAGAGAGGGAGAGGGAGGGAGATATTAAACATAATAGGGAAATGAGAGAGGGAGAGGGAGAGGGAGGAGAGGGAAACGTTAAACATAATAGGGAAAGAGAGAAAGAGAGGGAGAGGGAGAGGGAGAGGGAGAGAGAGAGAAAGAGAGGGGGAGGGAGAGAGAGAGAAAGAGAGGGGGAGGGAGAGAAAAAGTGAGAAAAAATATTAAACATAATAGGGAAAGAGAGAAAGAGAGGATGAGGGTGAGGGAGGGAGAAGAAATGAGAGAGGGAGAGGAAGAGAGCAAAAGGAAATGAGAGAGGGAGAGGAGAGAAAAAAAATAAGAGAAGGAGAGGAGACAGAAAAAGGGAGAAGATGTTAAACATAATAGGGAAAGAGAAAGAGAGGGTGAGGGTGAGGGTGAGGGAGGGAGAGGAAATGAGAGAGGGAGAGGAAGAGAGAAAAGGAAATGAGAGAGGGAGAGGAGAGAGAAAAAGAGAGAAAAAAATTAAACATAATAGGGGAAGAGAAAAAGAGAGGGAGAGGATGAGGGAGGGAGAAGAAATGAGAGAGGGAGAGGAAGAGAGCAAAAGGAAATGAGAGAGGGAGAGGAGAGAGAAAAAATGAGAGAAGGAGAGGAGAGAGAAAAAGAGAGAAAAGATATTAAACATAATAGGGAAAGGGAGAAAGAGAGGGTGAGGGTGAGGGTGAGGGAGGGAGAGGAAGAGAGAAAATGAAATGAGAGAGGGAGAGGAAAGATAAAAAAATGAGAGAGGGAGAGAAGAGAGAAAAAGAGAGAAAAAACATTAAACCTAATAGAGAAAGAGACAAACAAAGGGTGAGGGTGAGGGAGGGAGAGGAAATGAGAGAGGGAGAGAAATAGAGAAAAGGAAATGAGAGAGGGAGAGGAGAGAGAAGAAAAATGAGAGAGAGAAAAAGAGAGAAAAAACATTAAACCTAATAGGGAAAGAGAGAAAGAGAGGGAGAGGGCGAGGGAGGGAGAGGGAGAGGAAATGAGAGAGGAAGAGAAAGAGAAAAAAGGAAATGAGAGAGGGAGAGGAGAGAGAAAAAGAGAGACAAAACATTAAACCTGATAGGGAAAGGGAGAAAGAGAGGGTGAGGGTGAGGGAGGGAGAGGAGATGAGAGAGGGAGAGGAAGAGAGAAAAGGAAATTAATTGTTGTTGTTTGTTGTTTTAGTAGTAGTAGTAGTTTTTTTTCTTTTCTTATTTATTGTTATTTAATTTTCTTGTTTTTTGTAGTAGTAGTAGTTTTTTCTTCTTTTCTTATTTATTGTAGTAGTAGTAGTAGTAGTAGTAGTTATTGTTGTTGTTTTTTCTTCTTTTCTTATTTATTATAGTGATCATAGTCATGGTAGTGGTAGTGGTAGTGGTAGATATGGTGGCCGTAGTCGTGGTCATGGGTCGTAGTCATGGTAGTGGTAGTGGTAGTCGTGGTCGTGGTTGTGATCGTGGTTGTAGTCGTAGTCGTGGTCGTGGTTGTGATCGTGGTTGTAGTCGTAGTCTTAGTTGTGGTCATGGTCGTCGTAGTCGTGGTCGTGGTTGTGGTCGTGGTCGTGGTCGTGGTCGTGGTCGTGGCCGTGGTCGTGGTCATGGTCATGGTCGTGGTCGTAGTCGTAGTCATGGTCATGGTCTTTGTCGTAGTCGTAGCCGTGATTGTTAAAGAAAATGAGAGAGGGGGAGGAAGAGAAAAAAGAAGAAGGAACGAGAGAGAGGAAATAAATATACAACATAATAAAGAAAGAGAAAAAGAAAGAGAGATGGAAGGAGAGGAGATAATGAATGGATAAAAAAACAAAGAGAGAGTGGTGGCGAGGTCCGGTGTAACACCATGAGACAGAAAACACTCTGACATATATATGTTAATTTCTGGGTGGGTGGGTGGAGACTTTACATACGTTAATTTTTGCTGAGCTACAAGAGAAGAAATCCCTTCTCAAACAATTTAAGAAAGAAAAAAAGAATGATAACAAAAACAAATTGTTTACCGTAACGTAGACAAAATGGAAAACGATGAAGGTCTTGTTGTTCAAGATCACGAGGCGTATCTTAATCAGCGTGCCCCATATCCTTGCTCTCAATGCAAGTTAGCAATTAGACAAAAACGTCAATTGTCTATAGAACACATATGACGCTTCAGTGAGTTTCAATCTGAGATCATTGATCAGGCGATCTTGGATTTTCAGCAAACGGTAAGAAAAGTTAATATCAATCATGCATTATACTTGCATGCTGACTGAATACCATATACAAGAAGATTGAGTATGGCTAGAAAATTTTCTATCCAGGGAGGTGATGTCTCATCCCAAGGAGGAGTGCACCCTTTGCGGCCAATTAAAAGAGTTCTTGGGCGTGTGATGGATGGAGTGCTTGAGCCAATCCACCGTTTGGAAGGTACTACCCAATCTATACCGTCAATACTAGAGGAGACAGGCAGCCTTCCAAACCTACCTACAATCTTGGAGCTTGAGATGGAGGCAATGATCGATGCATTGATTCCCATGGATGTCGAGACTTTTGATCCACTTAGAGAGGAAGCATCCATACCATTATATAACGGGTGTCGAGTATCTCGCTTGAAGGCACTGCTTGCACTCCTAAGTGTGCAAGCAAAATACAGGTGGAGCAATGCGAGTGTGACTGAGTTGTTCAGGTACCCTGTACGTACGATTTGTTGATTTCTTTTCGGCCCTATCATTAAAAATATTTGTGATTTTTCAAGGTGTTTTATGATTTTTTTCAGGTTGCTGAAAGATCATATATTACCACCTGCAAATACCATGCCTGAGTCTCGTGATGATGCACGACATGTTTTACGAAAGCTTGGCATGGACTACAATAACATCCATGTATATATCAACGATTGCATACTGTTTCGAGAAGAATACGAGACTATGGAGACATGTCCAAAGTGTGGTGCTCACAGGTATCGACAGGACTTGCAAGGGGAAACCATCTCTCAAAAAGTTCTTTGACACTTTCCGCCTTATCCCCCACATGAACCACATGTTTCTTACATTTGGCATGGCGATCTTGACAACGTGGCATGCGCTGAATGGGTCCACAGATGGAGTTTAACGAATATCAGCAGATTCACACGCATGGAGCCACATTGACTCTACCTTCCCACGCTTTGCCCGAGAGCCAAGGAATCTTCAGCTTGGTCTTGTAATGGATGGCGTGAACCCATTCGGTCTGCGCTCAACTTCTTACAGTGTGTGGCTTTCTACGAAGAAAGGACGTCTCATTTGGTCTGCCATCAACTTCTTACAGTGTTTTCTATTGTAGTCCTTGTCAACTACAATATCCCTCCATGGATTTCTAGGAAGAAAGGACATCTCATCCTTAGCTTACTCGTCCGCCTGCTACAAAGTCAAAAATATGGACGTTTATCTTCATCCATTAGTCGATGAGCTTAAGATTATGTGGGAGGAGGGGGTCACCGTGCAAGATATGAGCAAGCGCGATGGTGGACGGTCCACCAATAATCGAGCCATTCTAATGTGGACGATGCATGAATTTTTGGGATTCGGAGAGTGCTTAGGTAAATAGGCTTGCATTCTCATTGGTAATATCTACATTTTATCTCATTCAAGTTTGTATTCACTGGATAGAGGTGTTGGAGCAGGTTTGATTACCTCAAGTTATTATGCATCTCCATTGTGTAGGCCACAGTTAGACTCTCGAAGGTCAGGAACCATGAAAAAGATAGTATATCAAGAACACGCCCCTTTCTTGCCAGGGGGTCATGAACTCAGGAAAGCTTTTCTTGGATGACCTCCAACACGTATGAATGTCGCAAGCTGGTACGAGCTAAAAATGGTCCATGTGGAGTCACATCCAAATGGAGTGTGACAGTACTTGTTGGATCCCATGCATATTTTCAACAATGTGGACAACATGCTATGGGACTACATCACAAGAAATAAAGACACTATAGCCGCACGAATGGATTTGAAGGAGGTAGGCAAGATGGAGGCGCTTTGGCTGCAGTCGAGTGCTGATGGTCATGTGCAGCTATCATCTCGCGTGCTGCTTGGGATTTGTCCACTAAAGAAGAGCGCATTGTGAAGCAATTAGTCCAGTCTATCCACACTCCAACGGGTATGATGCATTCTCTCAAGTCTGCATTTTCTAAAGACGACCAATTATCAAGGCTAAAATCCCATGACTAGAATAAGATATGTGAGGTTTGTACCACGAATGGATTGTAATTGGCGTGCGCATTTTGCTATTTGAAGTGTAGCCATTGTTCATAATGCTTTCTCATTTGTGGCAGTTTATACTACCAATCGCGATCGCAGGATGCCTTACTCCAGAAATACGCGGGTCCATTTACAGGTTGTCAATTTTAGTGCAATGGATCTCACAGAAGGAGATTAAGATATCCTCTATTGAATTCGCGAGGTGGGGAGCAGTGGAGACAGACTATCTCTTTGAGAAATACCTGCCTACTAGCTTATTCACGATACAAATCCACCTTCTTCTGCATCTTTAGATGAAGTGGAGATTGCTGGACTTGTCCATATGCGATGGATATTCTTCTTGGAGCACTTCATGAAAACCTTGAAAGGCTTTGTGCGACAACGAGGCCGGTCAAATGGTAGCATGGCTGAAGGTTGATTGGTGTCTGAGGCGCTAGTGCATATTTCACAATGGCTACCAACAGTAGATCCAGACAACAAAATGCTATGGTCGCTGAAGGACAATGATAGACTGACCGGAGATGTGGTGGTTGGAAATGGGGTAGAAAAAAGAATGGATGCTGCAATGGAGGAGAAGGTGAATCACTTTTGTTGCACCATGCCTCTATAGAGACGTGGCTCACCAGGTACCAAATCGCTAGGCAAGTTCGAGAGGATACGTGATCTGAATTTCGATGTAGTACGCTGTCATTAAGGGTTGAAGGTCTACCACCGGGGCTTAGTGTAGAAGAGGAGTATGAGATTCAAGGTTCAGGGAAGGGAAAATGATTGGATTTTGACAAGATTTGGGTTTTAGAAATGATTTAGTTGAGGAAGAAGATTTCAAGCTTTTTCTATGTATTTAGCATACATGAATGGGCTAAATATCTCTATCTTGATTACATCAAATGCTTTTGGAAACATAAACCATAACATGAAGGATATTCTCAGGATTTTTAATCCAAATGCAAGCTCAAATGGCTTTTATCTCATGTACATAGATGTATTACAACTCCAGGAAACAAGTATTATGATGGTAGATTCAAATACATTCAAGATATGGGACAATAGTACATGAAATGCATTGAAGGAGCATAATTTTAACTTCAGCCCTGTTTTAAAATAGAAAATTCCAGCCCATAATCAAGCTCAAAAAGAGTGCATAAACTCATAAATAAGATCCTCTAATCATTAATGAGTAAAGTCATGATGAAAAGAGGTCATTTTCTTCTATTACAACCGCATAAATCTCTTGTTTGCTCATAAAAATGGACAAGAACAGTGGGCTATCCTGTTTATGATTGGTTATTTCAGCCCATAATAGCCCATACACCTTCAAAATTCTCACTCTTTTCTTGCCCCAAAGTCACTCAAGTACTTGGGTACAAGTCGGGCTTCATTGGACCATGAATAAGGTAGACAAAATGAGAGAAGACATACATAAGAGAAACCCACTTACAGCCAATTACATTCTTATCTTTAGGCAAAGGTACCAACTCCCATGTAGCATTTGCTTACAAGGCATCCATTTCTTTATCCATGGCTTTCTCCCATTTTTCTTTTCCCATGGCTTGCTCAAAAGAAGTGGGTTCTGGTTCCTGTATCACTTTGACTATATATGCATAGTGAATAGCTGTAAATCCATCATATTTCAGCCTATCCACAGGATACCTAGCTCTGGTAGACCTACGCAAAGTAGGCTCACTTCCAGGTGCTCTCAAAACATCCCTGGTCTTCCTTACTCCAGGTGTAACAATAGAAGGGATACCCAACTCATCATCAATGCTCTGTTCTGAGCCACTGGATTCACCATCCACATAAGAGTGACCTGCATTCACATCAAACATGGGTTGATCTACCTTCTCTTTTCCATTTCGTGATACCTGCATACCACTATCTGCATTGCTTTGAGAAGATTCTCCTGATCTCAATCTGCCTGTCCATGGCGAAGAATGTGAACCACTGCTAGAGGACGCTCTAGGTCCACTAATATCTTGTGACTGTTGCTGTGAATTCTGTGCAGCATTACCATTTTGTGCATCTACATTGTCAATCACATTTACTGGTTTATACCAGCTACTCATCTCATAAAAAACAACATCTCTGCTCACTGTAAACTTACAAGTAGAAGGGTTATAGCATCTATACCCTTTCTACTGCAAAGAGTAAAAAGATGCACTTCTCAGCTTTTGGATCCAACTTGGATCTCAACTCATCTGGCACATGAATATAGGCAATGCAACCAAAAATTTTCAAATGAGAAATATCTGGTTTCCTACCAGTATACCTCTCCTCTGGAGTCATCCCATGTATTGCTGCAGTGGGAGTCCTGTTCATTATGTAGACTGCTGTAGCAACTGCCTCAGCCCAATAAAAATCTAGCAGGTCTTTTTCATTGAGCATGGCACGAGATACCTCTCCAATATGCATGTTTTTCCTTTCTGCAATTCCATTTTGTTGTGGGACATGACTGCATGAATATTGCTGCTTTATGCCATGCTCCTGTAGGAACCTTGCAAACTCATTTGAGAGGTACTCTCCCCCTCCATCTGACCTTAGGCATTTTATTTGCAGACCTGTTTCTTTTTCAATCATAGCTTTAAGAGTTTTGAAATGCCCAAAAACTTCACTTTTCTTTTTCATAAAATACACCCAAACTTTTCTGCTATAGTCATCAATAAAAGTGATAAAATAATGATAGCCTCCAAGAGATGCAACTTTAGTAGTCCACACATCAGAGTGGATTAATTCCAATGGCTTCTTACTCTCTTGAACATGTCTAGGAAATGGTTTCCTTGCCTGTTTTCCAAACTGACAGGTTTCACATACCTTACACATTTCTGCAACCTTGAATTTAGGCAATCCTGCAACAATATTTTGGGCCTGCATTGATTTAAGTCGCTGTACATTAACATGACCAATGCATTTATGCCAGATATCAATATCTGCAACTACACCGGTCCCATGTGCAAACATTGCTACACTCAATTTAGGCATGTCTACATCCAACGTAAACATTTTGCCCTTTTTCTTTCCTTTTGCTATCAAGCGACCTTTATTTTTCATATCCTCAACAAAGCATCCATGAGGATTAAATCTGACCTACAAGCCCTGCTCAACCATTTGACCAACAGAAACCAAATTCTTGGTGATATTCGGGACATGAAATACATCGGACAGGTATTTCTTTTCCCCATCCTGCATAGACAAAGGAAATTTTCCAATCTGCACAATAGGATGTGCAGTATCATCACCAGTCTCCACAAATCCTGGTTTTTCCATTTTCCTTGCATCCTCCATCCTTTCTGCATGACCTGTCATGTGGTTTGATGCACCTGAGTCAACATACCATACATCGTTGCTTTCTTCTGCACTTGTCACAGAATTGTTCATGTGCTGCACCATAAACAAATGCTCATTTCTGTCATCACCCTGTCTACTAGAAGATGCATAATTCCCTTGTTGCAATTTTCCATTCATGATGTCATTCTGCTTTTTATAGCAGTCTTTAGCCATATGACCCATTTTACCACAGTAGTAGCATTCAACATTGCTGTTTGCATTTTGGCCTCTTTGCCATCCACCATGACCTCTTTGGCTGCCCCTGCCTCTAGAGTTACCACGTCCTCCTCCATAGGACTAGTTTTCTTGAGTTTGTTGCATATTCTGATTTCTACCACGGCCTCTAGATCGGCCTCCTCTACCTCTGCCTCTACCTCTACCTCTTCCAGCATTTGAGTAGAAGATAGCTTCTTTTGAAGTTCCTCCTGAAGAAGATGCACCACCATTTCTCTGCTCCTCAGAAATTAGAAGAGCAATCAACTCCTCAAAATCAGAAAATCTTTCACGGACGGAAATGGATGTTCAGAACTGTGCATAATCCTTTCCTAGACCATTCAAGGTCACAGAGACTAAATCATTATCTTCCACTGGCGACCCAATGGAAGCAGGTGCATCTACAATCTTCTTCACCTTCATGTGGTAGTCATTGATGCTCATATTTTCTCTTTGCACATTATGCAACTCTTGCTTGAGCTGCATTTTCCTGGCTTGCGTATTTGTGCTATACATTTTTGACAAAGTATCCCATGCCTCCTTTGGCCTACTTGCATCCTGAATATGCACAATCATAGAGTCTGAAATGCTGATAGACAGCCAGTACATAACTTTCCTAGCTCTCTCATGCCATGCTTTAAATGCCTGCATTTGCTGTTGATTGGGAACATCAGGAAGAACTGGTTCTTCTTCATTTCCTACAACAAATTTCCAATATCCTTTTCCCATAAGGAAATTTGTCATTCTGAACTTCCATGCTTGGAAGTTGTTCTTGTCAAGATTTCCAGTGACAATCTGTGAAAGAGAATCAGACGCCAATACAGAACACTGCAAAAAATTTTGTCACTGCAAAGAACACATCTTCAGCCTCATAAGGGCAAATCTGCAAAACTGACGAAAGTGGTATTTGACCACACAGTCACTTCCTAGTGACGATTTTGCATCAATAGGCAACAAGGACGATTCTATAACTCCCAATGTCTCTGCGCACAGGCATACGATGCAATTTCTACATTAACTTTTCACCGACCTGTAGACCAGTAGTCGCACAGCATAAAATTGGGCCTTTTCCTGAGTGCGTGCAGAAAACTTCCACCTCCAAAACAGGCCCCGAAATGGCCTCAAATCCAAAAAACAGGGTCACCAAGTGCTAAAGCCCTATCCCGCAGCATATAATGTCCTCTTGCTTCACCGTGAAGGGTGTCTCAACCTGAGACAATGCACTCTTGCACTTTCCGGCTGTGCTACCTACAGAGACTTGCTCCCAAAACAGAAAAATGAAAGCAACACTGGTCCTCTTACCAGAACACCGCAAACTTGGCTTGCTTTCTTGAGCTCCTTACCACAAACAAGGCTTTGATACCATGTCAAGATTGTGGGAGAGAAGAAAGGAGTCTCACTTGTAGCTTTCTTGCTTGCACAATGGGGGAATACACACACAGGTGGAGGCTGAAAACAGTTTTCCTCTTCTTAATTGTGGAAGCCAAAAAGAACTCTCATACAAAGAAATAGAAGAACCCTATATATGGGTCTCAAACCAAACTCAACTAACTAAGATGGCATACTAACTGAGCCACGAACTAGAGTAGATAAGGATAGCTGTCATCTAGCTATTATTCATGTGCGGTGTACCAACCACATCTGCAACTGACAAGTTGGTGACATAAATGCACAATGGTCACCTTGGCATATCACGAGTGGAGCTTGATATCTCAACAGCTAAGTCCAATGTATTGTGGACCATACAAGATCCTCAAGTGCCTAGGACCTAATGCTTATAGACTGCAACACCCTAAGAACCTAAAGGTTCATAATGTATTCCATATTAGCCTATTGAAGAAGTATGCACCTAATCCTAACCATGTACTTGATGACCAACAAGTTGTAATGCCTAGTCAAGGAGTCCTTGAACTACAGCCTAACAAGATCTTAGATGTTAGGGAAAGACAACTGAGATCCAAAACCTTGAGAGAATGCCTCGTCTAGTGGAAAGATTATCCCGAGGAGGATGCCACTTGGGTAGATGAAAGCACTCTCAACCATCAATATCCCTAGTTTATCTCGAGATGAGGACATCTCAATTCCTCCAAGGGGGAGAGAATGTAATATTCCTGTGGAAAATTATTACGTACACGTGTGAAGTTTTGGGCAAAAGACAATGCCGGCATTGTGGTTGTGAATGATTCGGTCTTTAAATGGTACACTCTCCACGAGCCAATCGAGACTTAGAACTAAGTTTTAATAAAACCCCGCGTTCTTCATAAGAACCTCCTCTTGATAGGAGGCCAAAAGGATAATATTGCAATAATGGTAAATTATTTTAAATTATCCCCTCTTTCCCCCAGCCGACAGTCATGCTGGAGGAGAGGGAGAGGGGCGCTTATGACTAAGCACCTAGCTGGAGGACATAGGGAGCGCAATGGCCATGCCGTTGGCCGCGTGGGAGAGAGGAGGTACTTCTCCCTCTCCCTATAAAAACCATCACCATGGGAGTAAGGAAGGAGGAGAGCGTAACACTACTGGGAGTGAGAAAGGAGGAGTGTAACGCTGCTGGCCATGAGGGAGGAGAGCTACGAGGAAAGGAAGAGGGTGTGGAGAGTCGGGACGCCACCGGACGAGAGAAGGGGAGAAGAGAGTTGCGCGGCTCTACTGGCCGAGAGGGAGGAGGAATTGCCTGAAGATCCACTGCTACCATATTTCATCTCCTACCCGCCAATAGCCGCCGTCAAATATAGTCATCCCCTCTCCCCCCATGTGATTTCTAAGAGCCACAGAAGCTTCCAAGAAGCTTCTTGGAAGCTTCTAAGGGGGCTCCCTAAGCCCCCTTTCATATTCAAGTCCCACAAAGGTTTATTTTAACCTCGGGGTCCTTTAGAACTCCCTTTCTATTGGCCTTCCCAAGTAGTCACTTATATCCCCAGAAATTGGTCCTTTTCTCCTTGCATCCCCTATAAGCCACACTAGTCAGATTTTAAAGGCCTTTCCCTAGCCTTCCCACACAAGTCCTCAAATCCCTTCTCGTGGATTTTTCCCTCCCCTAGCCGTTTTTAAGCCCTTTCATAGTATTTCCACAAGGCTATTTAACCCCCGGTTCCTTTTAAATCCTTCCCACACAAATAGCCATTTTAGCGATTCCTGATGATTTCCCCCCTCACAAGTTACCTTAAAAGCCCTTCCTAAGGACTTTTATAAACCCTTTCCAAAGGGGTCTTTATAACCCAAAATTTAAGCCACTTTTCCCCCTTTGCATACCACAAAGCTATTTTATTTTTCCCCTTTCTATGTAGACAAATTGTATCCCCGGAGTTTCTACGAAAGGAAGGGAAAACTCATAAGTTCCATTTGTGAAGGCCGGTTCCAAAAGATTGTGAAATTGGTCAAGAAAGTCGAATCTCAAAAGGGAGTTTTCACGTGCGAAGGAGACGAAACAAGATCATAGGTCTGTGACCAAGTCGAGAAGATCGAAATCTTGATGGCTCCTAAGAAGGCACAAGGCACAACCATAGGAGGATCATCTTCTAGCATCCATGTGGACATTTCACCACAATTTCAAGTTTTTCTTCCTAATTTTGATTAACGTCGTAATATTTCAATTATGCATGGATCATTGGATGCACTTTTTTGATTGAAATACCTTGGCTAAATTAAAGAAAATAACTTCGATCAAAGAATCGGTCATTTGTATTAAATGAATGAAAAAAGAGCATATGATCTCTATGCATTCCTAGCAAGTGGTTTTTATGCATTGCAAAGTAACGAACTTAGACTAGTGCCCATCTTTACAAGTCGAAATAATGATAGTACACTTTGATTATCCATGGAAGGAATAAATCGCATGTCGCATTATTGAACATCTTTTCTTCGAAATGATTCTTTAAAGAAGGTTGCTAACAACTGTAGGAAATTGCTAGGCATGGAAATGACTCTAGTGCTGCATGAAGAAGATTAAACTCTAGGCAATTGGCATAAATCTCGTTTCAACTACATAGTTGTTAGAAAAGGCTGTATGGTTCAATCATAAAACCCTAAAACTTAGTAGCATGAATATTGATTGCATGTTACAGAAGGATCAATAGGAATTATGCCATAACTTAACTTACGCTTTGACCTTAACCAGAAAAGTTAGGGAGTGTTAATTTACTCATATGTAGGCAATAAATCATGTGGTTACGAAAAGGGTATCATAAATATCTTCAAGAATAGACAAGTAAATTGGTTTACCCTAAAAACACCTAAACCGCGAGGGACTCGTTCAAGAAGGGTTAAATCAATGCAACATATCCCAAAGAGCTAACTAGGGTTTAGCACATTCAGGATGTGACCTAATCGCTCTTATTGCCAAAGCTAAAACTCTTATACCCTAAAGACTTGCCCTCATTCACGGAATGTAGGGACAATAGGACATACTTGCGAGAAACGATCTAGGGTTTTTACCCTAAGGATCGCTCGCTAAAAGTATGAAACTCGATTTGAATTTGAAACCCTAGGACCAATAATGTCGGCCTCGTGCAATCAGGAACAGATTGTTATGAAGACACCCTAACCCTTTCTCCTATCTAATCATGATTTCGTGATTAGAAGATGCCATTCGATGGGTAAAATAGTCCCATGGTTTTTGATGCGACGCTTGTGCAACAAGTTGCAGAGTGGCATGATCTTGTGATTTGATCACAAGGGAGTGACCAATTCCTTTGAATGAGATTGGCAGATTCCTGCGCAAGTTTTTCTTGCAAGAGGATGAGTAGTCATCCTGACATAGCACCTTTCTTGGGAAAAAGTGACCAAGATAAGGGAATTAGATATTTTATTGGAAGCAATAATTTGGAGCAATAGACTTGTTTTTAATAGAACCTAAGGTATTGGTTAAGTTGGGTTAATAGGGTACAACCCTAACCCAAGGACATGGGGTTAACAAACAAATCCTTGGGAATCTTTCCAAGTCGCAATTGATCCCGGATTGAATGCTGAATGCATTCGAAAAGAAGAATTCACTCCTTAGTAGTTGGCAAAATAACGACCACTGGAAATGATTGTGCTTGTAACAGTTGTATAGAGCACTGTTTGCTTTGTTTGCTCAAGGAATTAAAGGATGAAAAGATATCTAATGCTTCAGGTTGAAGGCCTGAAGGGAGAGGCAGCTTCAGTTACCCCCGAATGCCTACCTCACCCTAACCAAGGGGGTTGTTAACCGCACCAGGAAGGTGGACCGAACCCGCCATGAGAGGTCTCTCCGTTGAGCGCTACTTCGAGCAGGAGGATGGTTGGGTGCCAGGGGGGCTCTGGATGTAAATCCCTTGCCTTCCAAGCCCTGCACAAGAGGCCAAGGTGACTCGAGATTGGATCTCGAGGCCGGCATACTAGTCTATGGGCAAGATCTTGGATAAGTAATCCCTGTGGATTGCTGGATAGCCTTTGGGCGGATTATGGATGAGCCTACGAGCTGGACTTTATAAATGTATTCCAAAGATAAATATGATAACCTGTTGAAAAGGAACTTGACACTGTTTTTCTATGTCAAGTGCTATGATTACGTGAAGGAATCGGTGCCTAATTGACTAATTAAGGAAGTTGTTTGATGCATGTCCAACTAAATGTGGTAGGTAATTAGATAACTAAAACAACCTGAGGAAAGTGCGGTGGATGTGCCGTCCTACGGATGGGTGGTCTCGGTTGGCTGGGAACTTTTCTCAATCTTGAAGGACAGCAATAAGATTGTTTCAAAGGACATGAACAACAAAAAGGGTGCTGACCTAGATTCTAAGTTATAATAATCCTGATTTACAATGTTTTAGGGGAACGAAATGGGACTATGCCTTATGGCAGAGAGGTTGAGCTTTGCATCTCTCTCATTTCCCATTCTCCTTGAACGAAGTGCAGCGTGAATCCACTTCGGCCCTGGCATTTCTGCGTAAAGTAGTTCTCTTGGGGCTCGACGCTAGTTGCCGTTTAGGAAATGACCATTAGGAAAAACCCTGATTCAGGTCGGTCCTAAGTGGGAACGGCCAGAATACTTCCGCTACGTGGTAGACGCGGAAAGTCCTAGATCGCAAACCCCATGATATTCCATGGGAGTGCTGGGCAAAGCTTTCTAGACATCCTTTCTGATGGACTGCTAAGATGTATCCTGAAGATAACAGGTGGACACGTTACATAGTATCGTTATCTAAGGGTAAGAAAATTATTGGCTTTAACTAGGTCTATAAAATTAAGCACAACGAAGATGGTTATTTTAGTAAGTATAAGGCTAGGTTGGTTGCAAAAGGCTATATAAAGATATATTTAGCCTAGTTGCTAGGATGGAAATGGTTAGATATATGATTGCATTGCAGTAGCCAAAGGTTGAAGTTTGTAGCAAATGGATGTAAAGGATGCCTTATTGCATGGTGAATTGCAAGAAGAGATGTATATGGAGGAACCAATAGTTATGAGGATTTAGAGCATCCCATATATGTGTGCATATTAAAAAAGGCACTTTATAGGCTAAAGTAAGCACCTAGACTATGATATAACATGATTGGAGAATATCTTGTTGACATTGGCTTTTAGGTTTTTGATGTTGATTGCTTACTTTATGTGAGAAAGAAAGAGACAAGTTTTTGGTAATCATAGTCATCTATATGGATGACTCAATTATTGTGGGTAATAGTGATAGTGGGATTGTTGAAGTCAAGGACCTTTTGAAGAAGCACGACCATTTTAACGCCTAAGTCCTCTTTTTCTATTCCCTTCCTATTTGCATTGTGTATTTACCCATGCTCATCTACATTTACAAATTACATACAAGGGAGCCTAGTGCTACTTTACAAGGATTTAGAGTGCATTTTTATATTAAAAATGTGCATTTCCTCATTTATGCTTGCCCTAAACTTTTAAGGTTGTCCTTGCACTTTTGGTCTTTTTTTCTCCTATTGCTTTAGCTTGGCCTCCTTTTTTCGCTTTGCCTTATATCTTTTTAATTTTATTTTTTCTTTCTTTGCATTGGGGTTAATGTTACCGCCCTTCCTAGCTGAGTGTGAATCCCATGGCAATTGTAGGTAATTGTTGATGAGGGCTTGGGTGGTTCAAGGATTGCCATGTGAGTCAATGATGGGTTTTCATAGAGATTGGACGAGGAGAAGAAGCATCACAAAATTGGATGAAAGATTACAGAGGTCAAGGATAGATTTGAGTTGGTAATGAAGGCCTCTAATGTCGGTGGTCGATCGTAGTTGTTGAGTGTACCTAAAAAATAAAAAGAAAGTGCACTACCTGGGGGTGTGTCTACCTCACTGTGCAATGCATGGTGTCCAGTGGTAGTGAGACTAAAAGTTGGATTGAATTGTAGGGGAGCCTATGGTGTTGTCCTGTACTTGCATCCAATTTGTCTATGAGGGTAGGTGTTGTGGGTGTGATTTAGGAAGACAAGTCTAATGCAGTTGAGCACAAACTCCTTAGGTGTGTCCTACCCTTGATGTGCCCTACCTCACTGTGCAATGCATGGTGTCCAGTGGTAGTGAGACTAGGAGTTGGATTGAATTGTAGGGAAGCCTATGGTGTTGTCCCATACTTGCATCCAATTTGTCTATGAGGGTAGGTGTTGTGGGTGTGATTTAGGAAGACAGGTCCAATGTAGTTGAGCACAAACTCCTTAGGTGTGTCCTACCCTTGATGTGCCCTAACTGTGAAGTGGGGAAGGGGCTAGGGATATGATTGTCCCTAGGTGCAATGTCCGTGGCACTCTAATGGTACATACGAATTCCATTTTGCCCTTTTCTTATGCTTCTTCTCTATCTTTTATTTTCCTTTTCTCTTTTCTTTTTCTCTTTTCTTTTGTTTTCTTTTGTTTTTTCTCTTTTTTTTTGACACTTAATACATGGGGAGAAAGTATGCTAGGCATCATCCCTAAGCTCTTTAGGGGCTACATTAGGAGGGGGCCTAAGTGAGTTGGTAAGAAGTGGTCCAATTTGTAAGTAGCCTTTTATATTAATATGTACATTTAGAGGTGTTGTTTATAGAAAGGGATGGCCACACTTGGTGATGTGGCTATCATTTATATCTTACATAATGGCCATGTAAAATGAAGGTAGGAGCATAGCCCTTGTCATTAGAGGAATTTAGAGATTGGTTTGAAAAGCCCAATAAAGGGTTGGCTACTATGGCTTTGCTCCATGAATTTGAAAGTTTAAATGTGAAATTGGATGTCGATGAGCAACAATCATTAGAGAGTCCGAAAATTGATTTATTTTTGAAGGCTATAGATCTAGTCTTGTAAGAGAAGCTGACTAATCGTTTAGAAGATATCTCTTCTGAAACGGGGCTGAAATAAGATTGGGATAATGTAAGTGAGGTAGTGCATATGTTGGTAAAGAAAGAGAGGATGAAGTTAAGATAAGGTATATGCACCACACCTGCTAGTACGCAAAAGGGGGTTGAAATTCCAGCCAAGGCGCCTGTGGCTATGGTAGAACAACCAACTATACTTGTTGATTAGGCTCTTAAAGATGATGCCATGGATGAATTAATCAAAGGCGTGTGTGATTTGAGGCTAAATTTGACAGAAATATATGCAAAGGTTGAAAAGTTGGATGTTAAGGTAGAAGAGAAGGGTCGGGCAATAGGCCGGGCAATAGGCCAAAGACTATACAAAGAAGGATACAACAGGAGATACATTTGGTGTGACAGTTTATAATATGAAAAGCGAGACTGTATAGCCTACTGTGAAGTGGAAGTGAAAATGTTATATTTTGAAAATATGAAAAAATACGTGCAATAGAAATTTGTCTTCCAATAGAGCCAAAATTTGGAAATGGTGGCATGCAAAAGAGGTTGGAAGATATGGCAACAAAAATAACATTTGTTACCATATATGTAGCCACATATGGCTTGAGAGTTGAAAGGACTAAAGAAGATCGTAAAGGAGGCATGGCTAAAGCAAAATCTTGCATTTGGATACAAACATTAGATTGCATGGAAAAAGGCAAAACAACAAAATCTGAATTGGCTGATGCAAGTCAGAGTATATGAGGGAGAACAAAATGGAGTGCACTAGTGGATTCGTTTTCAGTCTATACTTATTTGGCTAAGGTTCATAATCAAGAAGCTCTTGTGGAAGAAAAGAGAAGAAGAGATGAGGACACTCCTAGTCCTTCCTCTTTAGGCCCATCTAAATGCATAACACGAAGTAAAATGGAGTAGCACAAAGAGGCTGAAAAAGTCATACCTGAGCATGTTATGGAGGATGAATCTCGAGAGAAAAGACAAGGAGGGACAAAAACGGACAAGTCGCTTCGTTACATGTTACAATTGGATCTTGAGACTTCCTCAAACCTCTAAAAGGTCTTGGAAGATTGCAAACTTGTTGGAAGTAGAGTGGAATTCACACTTGGCAAAATTCTTGAAATTGTGAAGTGTGAATTTCATGATGCAATCATTGATATGCTGAAACTGTAACGTGTCCACCTGTTATCTTCAAGACATGTCTTAGCAGTCCATCCAAAAGGATGTCTAGAAAGCTCCACCCAGCACTCCCATGGAATGTTACAGGGTTTGCGATCTAGGACTTTCTATGTCTGCCACGTAGCGCAAGTATTCCGGCCATTCCCACTTAGGACCGACCTGAATTAGGGTTTTCTCTATTGGTCATTTCCTTACGGCAACTAGCATCGAACCCGAGAGAACTACTTTACGCAGAAACGCCAAGTTCGAAGTGGATTCACGCTGCACTTGGTTAAAGGAGAATGGGAAACGAGAGGGATGCGAAGCTCAACCTCTTTGCCATAAGGCATAGTCCCATTCCGTTCCCCTAAAATAGCGTAAATCGGGATCATTTATAACTCTAGGCCAATGCTCTTATTGTTCGTGTTCTTTGAAACAATCTCATCGCTGTCCATCATGATTGAGAAAAGTTCCCGGCCAACCGGGACCACCCATCCGTAGGACGGACCTATAGCCACATCCACCACACTTTTCTCAAGTTGTTTTAGTTATTTAATTACCTAACACATTTAGTTAGACATGTATCAATCAGCTTCCTTAATTAGCCCGTTAGGCATTAGTTTCTTCACGTAATCATAGCACTTGACATAGAAAAGCAATCTGAAACAAGTTCCTTTTCAACATGTTATCATATTTATCTTTGAAATACATAAGTCCAGCTCGTAGGCTTATCCATAATTCGCACGAAGGGTATCCAACAATCCACAGGGATTATCAATCCAAGATTCCGCCCGTAGACTAGTATGCGGGCCTCGAGATCCAATCCCGAGTCCCGTTGGCCTCTTGTGCAGGGCCCGGAAGGCAAGGGATTTATGGCCAGAGCCCCGTCTGGCACCCAAGCGTCCTCTTGCTCCAAGTAGCGGTCAACGGAGAGACCTCTCACGGCGGGTTCGGTCAACCTTCCCTTGGTGGTTAACAACCCCCTTGCTTAGGGTTAGGCAGGCAGTTGAGGGTAACTGAAGCTGCTTCTCCCTTTAGGCCTTCAACCTGAAGCATTAGATATCCATTTATCCTTTAATTCTTTGAGCAAACAAAGCAAAACAGTGCTCTTAAAACTATTACAAGCACAATCATTTCCATTGGTCGTTATTTTTGGCCAACTGCTAAGGAGTGAATCCTTCTTTCCGAATGCATCCAGCACTCGATCCAGGATCAATTGCAACTTGGCAAGATCCCCTATATATTGGGTTAGGGCCGTACCCTATTAACTTGACTTAATCAATACCTTAAGTTCTATTAGCAGTAAATATGTTATTTCAATTTACTGATTGGTCCTTTGCTTCCAAGAAAAAATCTAGTCCCTGTATCTTGGTCACTTTACCCTAGAAAGATACTATATTAGGACGATTATTCATCCTCTTGCAAGATAACTTGCGTAAGAATCTGCCAACATCATTTCGAGGAATTGGCCATTCCCTTGTGATCCAATCACAAGATCATGCGACTCTACAACTTTTTGCACAAGTGTCGCATCAAACTATGGGACTATTCTACTCATCAATGGTGTCTTCTAATCACGGTATCATGATTATATATAACAATCCGTTCCTGATTGCATTAGGTCAACATTGTCGGTCCTAGGGTTCCGAGTTTCATCTTTTTTAGGGAGAGATTATTAGGAAAACCCTAGACCTTTTCTCTCAAGTATGTCCTACTGTCCCTACATTCCGTGAATGTGGCCAAGTATTTAGGGTATAGGAGTCTCAGTTTTGGCAATACGAGCGACTAGGTAAATGTCTTCAACGTGCTAACCCTAGTCAGCTCTTTGGGATACGTTGCATTGAATTAACCCTTTCTAAACGAGTACTTCACGGTTTTAGGTGTTTAGGTTTAAACCAATTTAATTTGTCTATGTTTGAAGATAATTACGCTATCATTTCCGTCACCACATGATTCATTGTCTACGTGTAAGTTGATTTACAACCCCTAATTTTTCGGTTTAAGGTCAAAGCATAGTTTTAGTTATAGCCTAATTCCAATTGATCATCATGCAAACAAGTTTCATGCTTAAAACATGCAGCCTTTTTCTACTTTCCTTTCCGAATGAATTTGTCGTATGTTGAACTTACACACCCTTTCGTTGTTTTAAGGTTTTAGGCCACTTGCCTAGAGTTAAATCTTCTTCATGCATCCCTAGCAATTTCCTACGGTTGCTAGCACCTTTCTTTAGGAATCATTTTGAAAAAGATGTTCAATAATGCAATATGCGATTTATTTCTTCCATGCTTAATCGACGTGTACTATCATAATTCCGTTTTGTAAAAATGGACATTAATCTAATTTCAATTCATTGCAATGCATAAAACTACTTGCTAGAAATGCATAGCAATCTTTTGCTCACTTTATTTTGTTCGTTTTATTGAAAATACTAATGACTGAATTCTTTCGTCATGAGCTATTTCTTTTAAATTAGTCAAATTATTTAAAACAAAAGATGCATCCTATCTCCAAAAACGATCCATGCACGATTGGATTATAATGACGTAAATCAAAAATTAGAAAAAACTTGGACTTGCGGTGAAATTTCCACATGGATGTCAGGAAACGATCCCCCTGCAGTTGCGCCTTGTGCTTTCTTAGGAGCCATCGTGAATGCGGCCTTTCCATCTTGGATGCGGCTTTGTGAAACTCCCTTTGTAATTCCACCATCCTTTATGAATTTTTATCGTAGAAGCTCCGATGCAAATTGTATATACAGAAAGGGATTTAGCACTCGGCCTTATTGGGAGATGGAAGAAAATCCAAGGGAAAAAGCTTAATGAGCCTTTTTAAAGGCCTCGGATAGGACCCATGGGAAAGGGGGTACTAAATGGACTTTTAACGGATTGAAAAATGGCCAAAGGGTATAAAATTCCTTAAAAAGGGATATCTCCGTGGAGGGGGGAAAAGAAACCTATGGGAAAAGGTTTAAATCCTGGGAAGGGGGGACTTTTCTAAAACCTTTCGAGGGTAAGGC
This sequence comes from Lygodium microphyllum, assembly GCF_053477565.2. Lineage (NCBI taxonomy): Eukaryota > Viridiplantae > Streptophyta > Polypodiopsida > Schizaeales > Lygodiaceae > Lygodium > Lygodium microphyllum. The sequence continues at coordinate 41,081,189 of NC_141140.1, read as the reverse complement.
TTAGTAAAGCCACGAGAAGGGGGATTTTCTTGAATCTCGAGGGGGAGGGGGTACCAAACCACTTAGCTAAGGATTTCTAAAGACCATCAAGAAAGGGGGGAAAAGGGTGTAGAAGACCTTTAAGAGTGGATTTTGTGTGGGGTAAAAAGGGGTATGAAAGAGCCCTTAGGAGGAATTTTGTGTGGGGGAAAAAAAGGGGCTTAAGGATGCCACATGAAGGGGGGCTTCTTAGGAGGCTTTTAGAAGCTTCCTAAGAAGCTTCTGAAACTTTTGAACTAACATGGAAGCCCCACGTGGCGAGAAAAAGGGCGGCAGATGGCGAATGGCAGTTGGGCTGATGGCGTGTTTCTTGCAGCAGCTGGCGGATGGTTGGTGGCAGGGCACTGTTGCAGCAGCTGGCGGCGACTCCCTCTCTCTCACACACGCTTCCTCCACGACGCGATTAAGCAGTATTTGGCTTCCTACCTCTCGCTCTATGGCACTGGCGACACACCAAAATCCTCCCACCATCCTCAACTTAAATAGGTGAGGGGAGGGGATCCTCCCTCCCCCACGCAGTATCTCGCATGCTTCTTCCTTCAGCAAGCTCCAACAAGGAGCTTGCTCACCCCTTGCTATTCCCTTCTCCTCCAACACGACACTCAGATGGAGAAGAGAGGGATTAATGTTTTTTTCCATTAATCATTTAATTATCCTCACGACTTATAGAGGCAGTTCATGCGTGTTTTTGGAAAATCATAATCTTACATTCTCTCCCCCTTGGAGGAATCGAGATGTCCTCATCTCGAAATAAACTGGGGATATTGATGGTTGAGAGATCTTTCATCTATCCAAGTGGCATCCTCCTCGGGATAATCTTTCCACTGGACGAGGCATTCTCTCAAGGTTCTGGATCTGAGTTGTCTCTCCCTAACATCTAAGATCCTGTCAAGCCTTAGTTCAAGGACTCCTTGACTTGGCATTACAACTCATTGGTCATCAAGTACATGGTTAGAATTGGGTACATACTTTTTCAATAGGCTGATATGGAATAAATTGTGAACTTTTAGATTCTCAGGAACTTCCCTAGCATTTTGACATGTTCGGCTTTGATATGTTGACAAGACAAACACTTGGTGACATATTTGATAATGTCACCTTTAAGCCTCTCCCAATGGTAGCTCTTCCTAACTGCATTGAGAGTCTTGGCATAGCCAGGATGTCCTGAGAAAGGGGAATCATGAGCTTCCCACAATATCTTATTCTTAAGTGACTGGCTTGTTGGTATACATAGCCTCGTTCTATAGTAGACAAGTCCACTATTGATCTGCAGCTTTTGGTCCTGATCCTTGATAGAGATCTCCCTTAGCATCCTTTGATAGGCTGGATCATGGCATGCTTCCTCTCTAGCTAACCCAAGTATTGGATTGTTTGGCATAGATACCTTTGTAGCTAGAGATCTAGCTGTTGATGGATTTTGCAAGATTAATGAGTTAAGGAATGCCTTGCGACTAAGTGCATCGGCAACTACATTCTCTTTTCCTAGTCGGTACTTGATTTGAAAGTCATACTCCTCCAGCACTTCAATCCACCGACATTGCCTCATGTTTCTAGGTAAAGATCCACTTGAGACTCTTATGGTGAGTTACTAGTGTAAACTTGTTACCCAATAGGTAGTGTCTCCAAAGCTTTAGAGCATGGATGATAGCTAACAATTCTAGATCATGGATAGTATAATTCTTCTCATGACTCTTCAGTTTCCTTGAAGAGTATGCTATAGGATGACCTTCCTGCATTAGCACACATCCTAAGGTAAGTGTGCTAGCATCAGTTACTACCGCAAACTTCTTGCTGAGGTCTGGAAGTTTTAGGATAGGTGCTGATACCAAAATTTGCTTCAATCTATCAAAGCTAGTTTGTTCGGGAGTTGACCATGCAATGGATGTTTGCTTCTTTAGTAAGTTCGTCAAAGGTGTTGCAATTAAAGCATAGTTTTTTATGAAGACCCTATACCATCCTGTCAATCCAAGAAAACTGCGTATTTCTTTAATAATTTTTGCTGGTATTGGCCATTCTAGCACATCTCTGACTTTGGCTGGGTCTAATGAGATTCCTTCCGCTGATACGATGAATCCTAGATATTCAATCTAACGTTTGAAGAATGTGCATTTCTTCATCTTTCTCCTGTTTGGAATAGACTAAAGTGTCGTCAAAGAAGATGAGCACGAAGTCATCAAGACATGGCCTAAAGATATCCTGCATTAACATGTTATAGCATGCGCATTCGTAAGCCCGAATGACATAACTAGGAACTCAAAGTGTCTATATCTTGTGTTGAAGGCTGTCTTTGGAATATCTTCATCCTTGATTCTTATCTGATAGTGACCAAACTTGAGATCAATCTTGGAGAAGATCTTCGCACCCTGAAGATGATCAAGAAGCTCATCTATTCTAGGAATAAGGTACTTGTTCTTGACAGTTGATTGATTCAACCCTCTGTAATCAATACATAGTCGAAGTGTTCCATCTTTCTTTTTCTGGAACAGTACTGGAGCTCCCCATGGTGAACTGCTAGGACATATGTAGCCCTGATCTAGCAGTTGCTTGAGTTGTTCCTTCAGCTCAATTGCTTTCGGTATGGACATTCTATAAGGTCTCTTTGCAATTGGCGTAGCTCCTGGTACTAGCTTGATCTCATGATCCACTTCTCTTTGAGACGGGAGTTTTTTCAACTCTTCAGGAAATACATCCGTGTATTCCTTTAGCCATGAAGGTCCTTCATTAGACTCTTACTTCTGATCTAACTTGTTGAGCTTAATCAAGTAGACATGTAGTCCCTTTTTGACTCCCTTTATAATCCGAGATGCCTTGGCCAATTCAATTTTTGGATTTCCAGCCTCTCCTTGAGTTGTGACTAATTCCCTTTCAGAGTTTTGAAAGGAAACTTGGCCCTTTCCACAATGAATGTGGACGTCATTAGGTTTAAGCCAATCCATTCCATGTAGACACTCATGGATACCTAGGCTCATGACTCTGAATTTGACCGAAGTTGTCTTTCCTCCCAGAAAGAATTCCACCTTAGCAGTTTTCCTGGTACAAGTAACCTCACGACCATTTGCCAATTCCACAAGCAAGATAGGTTCTTCTACTATGTCTATTCCTAATCTTTTTGCACAAGTTGGTGAGATAAAGGAATTTGTACTGCCACAATCAATCAAGGTCTTGAAACCTTTACCTTGATAGTCAAATGGTGCTTGAATCACCGAGAACTGGCAATTTAGACCTTTCTTGTGAAGAGCGGCATGGACTATCGCCCTTTCAAACTCTGCTTCCATGGTCGGATCTTCTTCTTCTTCGCACATTTGCCTATTGGCAACGCAGGCGGTTCTTCCTCTGCCTCTGGTAGCAGCTCTTTGTCCATGGCCAGTTCCTTGGAAAGGTGCTTGGCGATGTCCTCCTCCAAGCTTGGGACATTGCCTCTTGAAATGACCAGGCTCGTTGCAATGGAAAGAGCAGAGGTTTCAGCCATTTCTTTGAGTAGGGACAAAGTTGTTGACATTATTACTCCTTGCTTTCTTTCTTCGTCCCTGATTTTGACCTTGAACTCTCTTCATTTGAGGCCTAAATGCTCATTTTTTTGGGTCATTATAAGACCAAGTTTTGTTACCTCTTGGTCTAGCCTGCACCTCCTGAATTATAGGGACAGCTCGAATGAGTGCGTCCTGTAGATTTGATGGCCGCATAGATTCAAGATGGGTATTCACTCGTGGATTTAAGCCAGCACAAAATTTTGACACCTGCTGTGTCATGTCCATCTGTGGCGCATACTTAAGAAGTGAGATGAATTTAGAATAGTATGCATCAAGAGTGAGTCTTAGCTATGTTAGCTCGTAGAACTCATTTATTTTTTGCGTGCGATGTGCAGGTGGTAAGTATCTTCCCTGCACGGCTTACTTTAGCTTCTCCCAGGTAACGGATCCTTCCGTGGTCCCTTGATCTCAGCACCATTGCTTCCACCAAAGCCTGGCTTCGCCAGTGAGCTTCAGCTTGGCAAGCATAGCATGATTGGCGGGTGTAGTACTGGCTACTTCAAAGTAATCCTCCATGGATTCAATCCAAATTTCAGCATTTGCTTGGACGGACCTACCTCTCTCGTTAAATTCGGGCGGCTTAATCTGCTTGAGAAGAAACTTCTTCTCTTGGATTACAGTAGTACTTGATGTAGGAGGCGAACTGGGGATTTGTACCTGGGGTTGTGGTTGCATAAAGGTTTCTTAATGTTATTACTCGTCAATCGTTACGATTTATATTTTGTCTCCATTTCAGCTATCAACCAAGAAATCTAACCACTTAACTTCTTATCAATTCTCATGAACAAACAGAAATTTGATAAAAAGAAGTCTTATTGTATTTATATGGGCATAGCCCTTTCGGAATATAACATTTCTTGGGATGATAAGCTAATTGTTTACATTTAGTTTGGGGAGAATAATGTTGTATTACATTTATCTACAGGAATAGGATAATAGTATGGTTTCAGGTCATGGATCTTCAGGAATCGATAAGTCATTGGAAGATCAGGGTATCCTTTCCTTTGGAACCCATTCTTCTCATGGTGCCCCAACACTTTAATCCTGTCGGCAGGGATTACACGGGTTACTTTCTCATATACATATGAGTTCAGCTCAACCCTCCGACCTCGAATATGTAAAGTTGAATTTACGTGAGCCTCCACAAAAATGAACAGCTTCACAACTTTAAGGTCTTCCAACCACTTGATCCACTTTAGGTTGGTCTGAAGGTATGCAAACTGGTGGGTAGCTCTATAGTACATTCCTGAGGCACCTGTCCATCTTCGTTCCATGTACAAAGGTGATGGATTATAAATACGCTCTAGGATATTCATCATCCCAACCCTTTGTTGATAATCCGGGGAATGCATTGACTCGGAACACTATGAACTTGTTCCATGCTTCGTAATTGTGCAAGACAACATTGAAAGTAAGGAAATGTTTGGAACAACAACATTTGCTTTACTTCATCTTATTAAGATTTCATTAAAAAAACAAATCCTTCGTTGGTTTGCTCTGATACCAACTGTAACATGTCCACCTGTTATCTTCAGGACACGTCTTAGTAGTCCATCGGAAAGGATGTCTAGAAACCTCCGCCCGGCACTCCCATGGAATGTTACGGAGTTTGCGATCTAGGGCTTTCCGTGTCTGTCACGTAGGGAAAGTATTCCGACCGTTTCCACTTAGGACCGACTTGAATTAGGGTTTTCTCTATTGGTCATTTCCTTACAACAACTAGCGTCGAACCCGAGTGAACTACTTTACGTAGAAACGCCAAGTCCGAAGCGGATTCACACTGCACTTGGTTCAAGGAGAATGGGAAACGAGAGGGATGCGAAGCTCAACCTCTCTGCCATAAGGCATAGTCCCATTCCGTTCCCCTAAAACAACGTAAATTGGGATCATTTATAACTCCAGGCCAACGCTCTTGTTGTTCGTGTTCTTTGAAACGATCTTCTCGCTATCCATCATCATTGAGAAAAGTTCCGAGCCAACCGGGACCACCCATCCGTAGAACGGACCTATGGCCACATCAACCGCACTTTCCTCAGGTTGTTTTAGTTATTTAATTACCTAACACATTTAGTTGGACATGTATCAATCAACTTCCCTAATTAGTCCATTAGCCACAGGTTTCTTCACGTAATCATAGCACTTGACATAGAAAAGCAATGTGAAATAAGTTCCTTTTCAACACATTATCATATTTATATTTGAAATACATAAGTCCAGCCCGTAGGCTTATCCATAATTTGCCCGAAGGCTATCCAGCAATCCATAGGGATTACCAATACAATCCCGAGATCCAATCCCGAGTCATGTTGGTCTCTTGTGCAGGGCCCAAAAGGTGAGGGATTTACGGCCAGAGCCCCCTCTGGCACCCAAGCGTCCTCCTGCTCCAAGTACTACTCAATGGAGAGACCTCTCGCGGTGGGTTTGGTCCACCTTCCCGGTGCGGTTAACAACCCCCTTAGTTAGGGTCAGGCAGGCAGTTGGGGGTAACTGAAGCTGCCTCTCCCTTCAGGCCTTCAACCTCAAGCATTAGATATCCATTTATCCTTTAATTCTTTGAGCAAACAAAGCAAAACATTGCTCTTAAAACTGTTACAAGCACAATCATTTCCATTGGTTGTTATTTTTTGCCAACTGCTAAGGAGTGAATCCTTCTTTCTGAATGCATCCAGCACTCGATCCAGGATCAATTGCGACTTGGCAAGATCCCCTATATCCTGGGTTAGGGCCGCACCCTATTAACTTGACTTAATCAATATCTTAAGTTCTATTAGCAGTAAATATGTTATTTCAATTTACTGATTGGTCCTTTGCTTCCAAGCAAAAATCTAGTCCCCGTATCTTGATCACTTTACCCAAGAAAGATACTATATTAGGACGATTATTCATCCTCTTGCAAGATAACTTGCGTAAGAATATGCCAACCTCATTTCGAGGAATTGGCCATTCCCTTGTGATCCAATCACAAGATCATGCGACTCTACAACTTGTTGCATAAGTGTCGCATTAAACTATGGGACTATTCTACCCATCAATGGTGTCTTCTAATCACGGTATCATGATTAGGTATGACAATGCATTTCTGATTGCATTAGGCCTACATTGTCAGTCCTAGGGTTGTGAGTTTCATCTTTTTTAGGGAGAGATTCTTAGGAAAACCCTAGATCTTTTCTCGCAAGTATGTCCTACTGTCCCTACATTCGGTGAATGTGGGCAAGTATTTAGGGTATAGGAGTCTCAGGTTTGGCAATACGAGCGACTAAGTAAATGTCTTCAATGTGCTAACCCTAGTTAGCTCTTTGGGATACGTTGCATTGAATTAACCCTTTCTAAACGAGTACTTCGTAGTTTTAGGTGTTTAGGTTTAAACCAATTTAACTTGTCTATGTTTGAAGATAATTACACTATTATTTCCATCACCACATGATTCATTGTCTATGTGTAAGTTGATTTACAACCCCTAACTTTTTGGTTTAAGGTTAAAGCATAGTTTTAGTTATAGCCTAATTCCAATTGATCATCATGCAAACAAGATTCATGCTTAAAACATGCAGCCTTTTTCTACTTTCTTTTCCAAATGAATTTGTCATATGCTGAACTTACACACCCTTTCGTTGTTTTAAGTTTTTAGGCCACTTGCCTAGAGTTAAATCTTCTTCATGCATCCCTAGCAATTTCCTACGGTTGCTAGCAACTTTCTTTAGGAATCATTTTGAAAAAGATGTTCAATAATGCAATATGCAGTTTATTTCTTCCATGCTTAATCGACGTGTACTATCATAATTCCGTTTTGTAAAAATGGACATTAATCTAATTTCAATTCATTGCAATGCATAAAACTACTTGCTAGAAATGCATAGCAATCTTTTGCTCACTTTATTTTGTTTGTTTTATTGAAAATACTAATGACTGAATTCTTTTGTCGTGACTATTTCTTTTAAATTAGTCAAACTATTTAAAACGAAAGATGCATCCTATCTCCAAAAACGATCCATGCACAATTGGATTATAATGACGTAAATCAAAAATTAGAAAAAACTTGGACTTGTGGTGAAATTTCCACATGGATGTTAGGAGACGATCCCCCTGGCGTTGCGCCTTGTGCTTTCTTAGGAGCCATCGCGAATGCAGCCTTTCCGTCTTGGATGCGGCTTTGTGAAACTCCGTTTGTAATTCCACCATCCTTTATGAATTTTTCTCGTAGAAGCTCCGGTGCAAATTGTATACACAGAAAGGGATTTAGCACTCGGCCTAATTGAGAGATTGAAGAAAATCGAAGGGAAAAAGCTTAATGAGCCTTTTTAAAGGCCTCGGATAGGACCCATGGGAAAGGGGATACTAAATGGACTTTTAATGGATTGAAAAAGGGCCAAAGGGTATTAAAGTCCTTAAAAAGGGATATCTCTATGGAGGTGGGAAAAGAAACCCATGGGAAAAGGTTTAAATCCTAGGAAGGGGGGCTTTTCTAAAACCTTTTGAGGGTAAGGCTTAGTAAAGTCACGGGAACGGGACTTTTTTTGAATCCGAGGGGAAGGGGGTACCAAACCACTTAGCTAAGGCTTTCTAAAGACCCTCAGGAAAGGGGGGAAAAGGGTGTAGAAGACCTTGAAGAGTGGATTTTGTGTCGGGGAAAAAGGGGTATGAAAGAGACCTAAGGAGGAATTTTGTGTGGGGGGAAAAAATGGGCTTAAGGATGCCACATGAAGGGGGGCTTCTTAGGAGGCTTTTAGAAGCTTCTTAAGAAGCTTCTAAAACTTCTGAACTAATGTGGAAGCCCCACGTGGCGATAGAAAGGGCGGCAGATGGCGAATGGCAGTTGGGCTGATGGCGCATTTCTTGCAGCAGCTGGCAGATGGTTGGTGGTGGCAGGGCACTGTTGCAGCAGCTGGCGGTGACTCCCTCTCTCTCACACACGCTTCCTCCACGGCATGATTAAGCAGTCTTTGGATTCCTACCTCTCGCTCTATGGCAGTGGCGACACACCAAAATCTTCCCACCATCCTCAACTTAAATAGGTGAGGGGAGGGGATCCTCCCTTCCCCACACGGCATCTCGCATGCTTCTTTCTTCAGCAAGCTCGAGCAAGGAGCTTGCTCACCCCTTGCTATTCCCTTCTTCTCCAGCACGACAGTCAGCTGGAGGAGAGAGGGATTAAAAAAATTTTCCATTAATCATTTGATTATCCTCACGACTTATAGAGGCAATTCATGCGTGTTTTTGGAAAATCAGAATATTACAGAAACGAAAAAAGATAGTTTGATGGTGAAGTTTTGCAAGCATTGATGTAAGTTGATAAAGACATAGAGAAAAAACTTCAAAGGGAATATAATGATGCATATAATGTTTATTTGGAGTAGGTTGATGTTGAAAATGGTTTAAATGGGAGTATAGACAACAAACCTATGGCTAAAATTGGTCTTATGAGTAGTAGTAAGAATAGAGAGAAGGCTATGTATAATGGGGATGTTCACCAACAAGTACATGAAGAAAAAAATACACATTTTATTCCGAGCAGTCATTATTCACAAACACATTGGGCTCATGCTACAACAAGAGACAATTGTTAAAGTGGAAGAAAGAGAGATGCCTTGCATAGCTCTCTTGGATCATGGTTCTTGAATCAGTGTTATGGCACACAGCTTGTATGAGAATGAAGGTTGGTCGATCGATGTAGATCCAAGATGCATATCTGGGCAACAAACAATTCATCAAGGGATCTTTATGTGGCTTCTCCCAATATACTCATGACTATTGGAGATGTTAGGGATGATTATCATTTTTTTGTGCAAGATTCATATAGTTATCCGATGATTTTGGGGAAGCCCTATATTTCAGAATCAAGGCTAGAAACAAAAGCCTTGGATGAAGGTTCTTCATATGCTTGGGTTCAGAGTAAAGACAATACAAAGGCATTTAAATTTCTCACGGTTTGTGTAAATCATCCCCGCAATTAGGATAGGCTATGGGATAATCCCATGCCACGTAACGCACAAGAGTTTAAGGGTTTTTAGACAACACTATTGTAAGTGGAGGCTATGGCAGTGCCTCTAGGACGATAATTATGCCTTCAAGAAAGGGGGAAACTATCTTTGTGTCTAGATCAGAGAAATGAACAACATGTGGTATTGTCACTTTTAAGAATATTTTAGCATGTATAGGATTGAAAAGAAATTTGTAGGATGAGTTAAAAAAGAGCTGAAGTATATGGTTTAATGGATGTAAATGAAGGTATTTCAGGGTTGTTTTTAGGGTTAGTTGATGTTGATATAGTGGCTGAAATTTTTGCAGCAATTTATGCTAAAAACATGGCAAAAAAAGAGGTTATTTATGTTGACACTTTAGAGATGTATGAAGTCATTCAAGAGTTTGTTGAGCATGAATGTTATGGGCTACAATATAGCCTGTGTAACAAGGTTGAAGCAAGGATGGATATAAAGTACAAAATAATTGCAAAGAAGGTCAAGCCTATGGCTTTGCCTTTACTGCCTGAAAGTGATGGGTTGGTTGAAAAAGTGACTCAACAGTCTAGTTTATGGGATCCACATGGAGTAGGAAATAAACTTACAATTGAAACTTTATAAAAGATGAAAATTGGTGATAGAATATTTCTTTTTCCTGTAAAAAGAGCTTGTTTCTTGTAGATGCTGGCAAGGCATGGAAAATCCTTTGCATTTTAGTCAGATTAAATTAGATGTGTTGATTTGACCATAGTTACACCTATGGTGACCTTTACAGTACCTCATGTACCATGGAATTTAAAGCCTATTCTAGTACCTTGGGCATATTTGCCTAGGCTGCTAGAGCTTTTAAACGAGAAGATCAGGATGCAGATTTTGGAGCCCTCTTTAGCTCCATATTCAAATTAGTGGTTTACTATTCCAAATAAGAATAGTTCTTTGAGGTTTATACAATATTTACAACTAGTTAATAAGGTCACCATAAGGAATAATGGATTAGGCTTGATAGTGGATGAATGTGTAAAAGCATTTACATGCAAGGCAATTTACTCTATGGGACATTTATATTTAGGATATGATCAATTTCACCTTGCATTAGAAATCCCAAAAATCACTACCATGAAGGCACCACTTGGATTAGTCAGGATGTGTACGCTTCCATAGGGAGTAACCAATGCAATGGCACATACGATGAATGCTATGCATAAAAGTCTTGAGGGAGTATATCCCTCAGTTGAACTTACTCTTTCTTGATGATGTGCCGATAAAAGGCTGTGAAGTCCGTGTTGAGAAGAATGAAGAGCTGAATGAGCAAGGATGTATAAGGTTTGTGGTTGATCATATTATTTATTGTGACAAGATTTTAAGCCGTCTTGAAGAATTGCATTTGACTCTATTAGGAGAAAAGTCCATCTTTGGAGTGGAGAAAGTATTAATTGTTGGGGTACATTTGTGGACCATAGGAAAGAAAGCCCTTACCAGTAAAGATTTTTGGGTGCATGTGTCTTTTACTTGATGTGGATTCCACATTTTACTCATGTGGTTGAAAGTTTATATCAGCTCTTGAGAAAAGGGCAAAATTTTTGGTGGGGTAAATAGCATATGAAGATAGTTTAGAAGTTAAAGAGCTTATTGATTTCAACCCCAATACTAAAGAGAGAAAATTATGAGAATGGGCACCCTATTATTCTCACCATGGATACAAGCCCAATTGGCATTGTTTGGGCAGTGGGTCCTCGGGATGATGCTGATGGGAATAGGTATGCCATTTAGTTTGAAGCAAATGTCCTGAATGAATGGAAATGGTGGTATTTTGAAGTCAAAAGAGAGCTTTGGGGTGTAGTGACAACCCTTAAGTGTAATAGGGAGTATTTTATGAGAGCTCATGTAGTAGTAGAAACTGATTGTCTACCACTATTGGGCATGATAGTAAATTGGTCAAATCTTGATATTGCCATGATATGGTGGATTGCATATATAAAGTCATCGAATCCTAATTTTCAGCATATTAGAGGTAGAGAAAACCCTATGACTAACATGCTTTCATGAACAAGTTTGGAAGATGAAGAGGACGATGTGATAGATTCTAAAAATGACTTTAAGATAGTAGGGAATGAGTATGCAGTTGCTTTTACTATAGATACAAATGTTGTAATAGGGATTTCAACAATAAGAAAAGAACTTACAACCGTGGAGAAGAGATGGGTAGTAGAGAGAAAGCATCATCAGTGTTATGCTTTAGTGAGAACACAATTTTTGGAAGAGTTTTATGGGATGATTTACTAAAAATAGGCCAATATCTTAGCCTCATGACAAAGAAGGCTGAGTGGTTTGAAGCTGGATTCAAAAGGATTAAAAGAAAATCTTATGGTTTTTTTCTTGAGAGATGGATATTTATGGAAGCATGTTAAGAAAAAAAAAGGAGCTCTAGTATGTGTATTTGGAGATAGAGCTTCTCAACCACAAGTGATGGAAGAGTTTCATTCAAGTTTATGGAGTAGACATAGAGGAGTATTGTCTATTAGATGTATTTCACGGTAAAGCATAGGGATGAATTGCAATTGACTTATCCATTTTATATGCATTACAAATGTGTAGTTGATTTGGTTACTATGCCTAAAAGTCTATGAAATATGAGATATCTTGTGGTTGTACGAGAAGACTTGACAAATCAAGTGGAAGGTTGAGCTCTTAGTACAAAGACTACTCAAGCAGTTTGCAGATTCTTATTGGAAGAAGTCTTTTACAGGTATGGTTGTGTTGGCAAAGTGATTCTAGATAAAGGAGAGTTGGATGCAGATGCGGCTCTGACTTATTTTCGTGATTGGGTATCAAGATGGCTTTAACTTCAGTCTACAATCCTGAAGCAAATAGAAAAAGTGAAAGAGGTTATCAGCCTATCATTAAGGCATTAGCAAAGTCATGGAAGGACAGGATAAAAGAGTTGTCAAGAATATTACCCTTTTCTTTATGGGTTGATAGAACCACTCATAGTGTAGTTACAGGCTGTATGCATACTGAATTAATGTATGGACAACAACCAATCATACCTATTGAGGAGACTATTTCTACTTGTAGTAATCTATCATGGGAAGAGAGTTTGAATAGAGAAGACTTGTTGGTCCTATGCATTGGTGGATAGTTAGAAAAAAGGCATGAAGACATTTAGATAGCCATGAAAAATCTGAAGACTACAAGGATCAAGAACAAGAAGAGGTTTGATAAGCGACACAAACTTTGACCCAGAGCTATACAAGAAGGGGACTAGGTTGTAGTTTATGACAATAGCTTGAAAAATTAGCATAGTGCAAGTTGGAAGATGGCAAAGTGATGTTTTGGTCCATATGTGGTAAGGTTTGTTTTGTACAATGCTACCTATGCATTAAATGAGATGGATGGGATAGCTCTAAGGATTCCAATGGCTGGAAAATGTATCAAGCTCTTTAAACGTAGGGAGTCTTCAGCATATGAGTCGAAGGAGTTGGATATTGAGCATGAACATGAGAATATGAAAGAAGAAGAGCTAGAAGATGAAGACATTGATATGGCAGAAGATGCTTCTTCTGACACTGCAGATCCATGATTTTGGCACATGTCGGAGGATGTGTATGTTAAGAGGGGGTGGATGTCGTGCCAGTATGCAAACACAATATGGAAAACTCTAGAGTGCATCGTCATTCAGCTTTCTTATTGATCTAGAGATTCAATTCCATATTAGTCATTAGTGTTAGTTTTCATAGTGTGGATGGTTCAAAAGTACTAAATCTTTGAACAAGTTTTGCCTATTTTTTACATTTTAGATATTATTTCTTGTAAATATCCAAAAGTTGTAGACAACCTCTAGAACAGGATGACATGTAAAAACCAAATCAAGTGGCTTTTAGCCATTTTTGGGGGATTTTATGCAAAAAGAAGGATTGGTGAAATCGATCAATGTGTGATCGCAGTTCAGACATCAAACATCGCTCTGAACTGTCGTGGTATTTTACCCCCTTTTCAAAGAAAATAGAAGCATCATATTGGTAGTCTAGCAACAGAGAGGAAGCTATTATTTTATGCACGTTTTTGGTCTATAAGAGATTTATCTTCTCCGGGTGCAAAAATAAATTGTCAAGCTTCACCTCTATAAGTATTCTTCTACATCTTCTATTTCTTTGAACCCCTTCTCTTCCGTCTACTTCTCTCCATGAATCTCCCTTCACCTTATTGTCTCTTACCCCCATCATAGACTTTCGACCCCAAATGCTCAGACACCATAGCCACCCTTTTGCTTGTTGACCCACTATTTTTCCCCTCTATCCTCAAAGTGTTGTCTTCTACTCTAATCTCTCAACATTTCTCTTCCATGTCTTCACCCAACTCTTACCACTAGCACCCCTAGTTTGATCCATCACTTGTAGCTAGGCTAGACTGCTTATGAGCTAGCTCAAGTGGCTACCATGGCCTTCCATCCTCATCCCGGCTACTTCTTCCATCAAGCCACCAAATGATTTGTCCCTACTTGCATGCTAGACCACCTACAAATTGCCTCAAGTGGCTATCATCACCTTTAACTTCCCTATACTACCACGCACTCAAACACCACTATCACAAAACCACCATACACATCCATTATAAGTTTAAAAAACACTTCATCTATACACATCTCCACACGGATTAAAGACACCATATGTATATCCCTTTTCCTCACTCACATTAATATATATACTAGCATTCTACACGCGTGAAATCTCGTGAAAGTCGCTCGCCACCACAGGGACACTTTAAGATGGGAGAACTCAACACAAAATAATTATCCAAAGGATTTTAGTTTCAAGTCGAATGAGAATAATAATTTCTTGAATTAAGATATATGCAAGATACATGTTCAAAAGACTTTTTGAATATGATCAAAATCAATTTGAGAAAGAAGAGAAGAAGGTGGAATCGAGGAAGATAAGGAGCACCAAGCTTCATAACGATTCTCGTGATGATGGAAACTTCGATGTAGGCGAGGGGTTTAAAGCTCGTCCTCAAGCCTTCTCTTGAAAATTCAATGACGGTCTTCAAAGAAGGCGAGGGATACAAGCTCAACCTCTAGCCTCTCTCCCTTGATTTGATGATGGTCCCCCTCCTCTCCTTGTCCTCCCTTTTATAGTTTTTCTCCACTCCCTTACACTCATAAAAGCTTCAGGCATTTAGCTTTAAAGCTTATGCTTTTTTATTGTGTTTTACTATTTTCATTTTTTTCCCCCTATGTTCCTCTATAACTTGTTTGCATCATAACTTTGTCATATAAACCTTGAATATAGTTATCCAAGTACTCAAAACGATTCAAATGCACTTGTTTAACAAGCTAGCACGGACAGAATTGCCAAAATCCATCAAAAATAGGAGAAAATATGGATTTTTGTGAATCACATTATTTTTCTCTATCTTTTGTCTTGGATAACTTATTCCCTTCAAAATAAGTCACAGTATATGTTTGGATCCATCTAAAGTGGAAATTAAGTCATCTAAACATGATACTAGATATTTCAGACTATTCTAGTAAACCAATCTTACTTCTTGTAAATCCTGTAGAGATTCTACAGTTTTTCCATGTGTGGACATGCAATACTAGGACATCCACCCCCTCCAAACTTGCACATCCTCCATCATGTGCCAAATTGTTACCACTTACAACATTGTTCCCACAAGGATCATATGGAAAATCATATGGGTAATATGACATGTAGGTAAGTTGTCATGGGTTATCACAGCATCCTCCTGGATCATATAAAAGAATCAAAGTAGATATGTTTTCGTAGATCATCTCTGCATCCACTGGCTTGTCGTAGATCATCACAACATCTAGATATTCTTTGGCTGGTTGATCTTCAAAAAATCCCATGACTCCAATCTTATCTATATCCCTCATTGGCAAATCATCAATACTGTCTAAACGTAAATCGCACTTTTCGTCAACTAACTTATATTGTCTCTATACTCTAGCTTCTTTGTTACAATCTGCAAATTTTAGCTTTTGTTGTAAATACCTTGGTAAACAAAAAATTTGTTGTATATAAATAGCACACAACTATTTTAAATGAGAAAAATCAGCTATATATTTTTCAGATTACATATGAACAGCCTAACAGTGAGGCTCACAGCTTACTTCAGCTATAAGTCATGTTTGCCTACTGTAAATCGGCACTCTGTAAATTCTTTTGCTGAAGTATTTTAACAAATAACACTTTTTGTTGAGAATTCTGAGCACCCAAATTTTCTTATAGTATGAAATTAGCAACTTCACAATTCTTCACCAAAGGATTGATCTGTAAGACATATGACAACTCTTGATTTTCAGTTTTCAGCAATGTTGAAAGATTCTCCATAGTGTCCGAGCATAACAGCCCATCATAGAGACCATCAGTAACCTCCTCATCAAAATCAATCTCCTCACTCTTCTTCAAGTTTGTAGTCATCTCAATGTCGGAAAGCAGCTTGAATCAAGTTGCTTTTCCAGCTTCGGATCCTTTATCTTCGGGGATTTTTGATCTTCTTGTACCTTCGGCTTCTAAACTTTAGCCATAATCTGCTCTGGTTCTGAATAAGAAGGCTAAGAAACTAGATCACTCCTTCTAATCATACTATTTGAACCTTCAGACTGTTCATCATCTCTTTTTTTCTTCTCCTCAACAAGCATTTCGACTCCTTGAGATTTCACCATCTTGGAAGAATTTGCAGGGGTAGATAAAGTTGGGACTGAAACTGGAGTTGGCTGCTGCTCCCTTCTAGTCATCTTGTTTTGTAGGTCTTTTAAGTTCTTTAAAATCTCCTCTATCATATATTCAACAATCGGGTTTGCAGATGGTCTGACAAGCGTAGTAGGAATAGACATAGGCATAGAAGTAGGCATATACATAGAGTAAGAAATAGGAGAAGTGGATGGAGTTACAAAAGAAGTAGGAGAGGTCGAGGTAGGAGAAAACATTGCTGGAGGTGATTGTATGCAATTCTGCAAGTGAGCCTTCCATCTCTACATCTTTATCATTGTAGAGACCGCATCGATAGCATCCTGACCATTCGTCTTCAATCCCATAGGTTGCATACGGTCTTCAAGAAGCTCTCCCAAATATTCATGAAGTGCAAGATTAGTCACTTGCAAGAATAACTCCACGTTCTCTGAGTTCAGAGCTCTTTGCTCTAATGCATCCAACTGGTTGTATCGCTCTTCAAACTCTCGCAACAACTCGGGAGAAGCAGCAAGTCCTTTGTTGGGCTGATAGACCCACTCTTTGAATGTTTTCCATGTAGCAATACCATAATCCTCCAGAAAATATTCATTTTCGAGTGATTTCATAAAAATATTCCAGTTAGAGTCTTGCATAAAAAAATCGGTCACTCTAACCCACAAAGCAGGCGTGACAAGTCATAGGAAATAGTTGCTCCACTTGGACGGAACTCTGAAGAAACACATTTGGATTTCAAAGGCTTTAAGATGCACTGAAACGTTCTGGCCATCAAATAATTTGTGCTCACTAATTGCAGCCTCGATCCCCTTGGTCGCACCATGCGTATGCTTTTGTTCTTGATGCAACATTCGTTGTTGATCCAATTGTTGTTGATGTAATTGCTGTTACTACTGCATAGATAACTATATCTATTCATTCTGCATCATAATGGCTAAAGAAAGAATTTGCAATAAATTCTTCATCTCATTGGTTGAGAACGAAGAAGCAGTGAATGAAGTGGGTGGACTATTTGAAAAGTCTCCCATCTCGACAATCAGAAGTGACGCTTTCACATCAGGTTCACCAGATGTCGCACCGAGTTCGTGCAAGTGGTGGTTCATGAAAGTCACTCACTGTAGGGACGCTTTGAGATGGGAGAACTCAACATAAAATAATTATCTAGAAGAGTTTAGTTTCAAGTCAAATGAGAAAAACAAATTCTTGAACTAAGATATAGGAAAGATACATGTTCAAAAAACTTTTCAAATATGATCAAAATCAATTTGAGAAAGAAGAGAAGAAGGTGAATCGAGGAAGATAAGGAGCACCAAGCTTCATAGTGACTCGTGATGATGAAAACTTTGATGTAGGCAAGGGGCTTAAAGCTCCTCCTCAAGCCTTCTCTCCAAAATTTGATGACGATATTCGAAGTAGGCGAGGGATACACGCTCAACCTCTAGCCTCTCTCCCTTGATTTGATGATAGTCCCCCTCCTTCTCTCCCTGTCCTCCCTTTTATAGATTTTCTTCACTCCCTTTCACTTATAAAAGCTTAAGGCATTTAGCTTTGTAGCTTATGCTTTTTTGCTACTTTTAAATATTTTTGTTTTTTTTTTGCCCTATGTTTGTCTACAACTTGTTTGGATCATAACTTCGTCATATAAACTCTGAATATAGTTGTTCGAGTACTCAAAACAATCAAAATGTTGTTTAACAAGCTAGCGCGGGTAGAATGGTAAAAACCCATCAAAAATAGGAGAAAATATAGATTTTTGTAAATCACCATTATTTTTCTCTATCTTTTATCTTGGACGACTTATTCCCTTCAAAAGAAGTCATAGTATATGTTTGGATCCATCTAAAGTGGAAATGAAGTAATCTAAACATGATATTAGATATTTCAGACTATTCTAGTAAACCAGTCCTACTTCTTGTAAATCCTGTAGAGATTCTGCAGTTTTTCCATTTTTGGACATGCAATACCACGACACTATGCGATCACTCAACAATCCATTTCTCATATTTCTCTCTCGTCTTTTCCCTCTCTATTTCTATTTTTCTTCTTTACCCTCTCTCTTTCTCTCCCCCCAAATTCCCTATGTCTAATTCTCTCTCTTTGTCTCTCTACCTTCTATTTTAGTTTATTTTTTCTCCTCTCTTGGTTTTCTTTGTATCTTTCCTTTTTTTTCTCCCCGCTTTTCCTCTCTCTCTCTCTCTCTCTCCCCTCTTTCCTCTCTTTTCCTTCTCTCTCCCTCTCCTCTTTTTTCATTTCTCTTTTTCTTCTTCTTTTTCTTCTCTCTCTCTCTCTCTCTCTCTTAATTCTCTTTTTAAAATTTTTCTTTTCTTTCTCTCTCTCTCTCTTTTTCTTCTCTCTCTCTCTCTCTTCTCTCTTTTCCTTCTCACTCACTCTCTATTTTCAATTTTCTCTCTTTTTAAAAGTTATCTTTTCTCTCCCTATAATTCTCTCTACATATTCTCTCCCCCTTCTCTCTCTCTCTCTCTCCTCCTTTCACTTTCTTTCTCCCCCTTAATCTCTCTTAAAGTATGTAATTTTTTTCTTTTCCCTATATATATATTTCTCTCTTTATGTTTATATTCTCTCTCAGTCTCCTCTCTCAGTGTCTCTCTCTCTCTCTCCTTTTCTTCTTCTCCCATTTCTCCTAGTTTTCCTTTTTCACTTCTCTCCCTCTCTCCCTTTTAAATTGTATCTTTCCTCACTCAATAATTCTCTCTCCATGTTCTCTCTCTCTCATTCTTTTTCTTTTTCTTCTTCTTCTTTCACTTTATTTTCCCCTTGAGTCTTTCTCAAAGTATGTAAATTTTATATTTTTTCTATATATAATTCTCTCTCTTTATGTTCATATTTTCTCACTTCTCCTCTCTCTCTCCTTTTATTCTCTCTCTCTCTCTCTATGCCCCCATTTCTTCTCCTCTCCTTTCTCCTAATTTTCATTTTTTCTTCTCTCCTCTCTTTTAAATTTTATTTTTTTTCTCTCTCTTTCTCCTCCCCCGTCTCTCCTTCTCTCTCCCTTTTTCCTCTCTCAAAAAATATTTAAATTTAAAAATGTATTTTTTCTTTTTTCCCGTCTCTCTCTTATTATTATTATTATTATTATTCTCTCTCTTTCTCTCTCTTTCTTCCTTCTCCATTCTTTTTTTTTCTTTTTGCTGCAAAGTGGAACATGTGATAAATCTAGCAAATCAAATCTCAATCATAAACAAACAATTTAGTGAAAAAATCTAATAAATCAAACATCTCAACTATTAAATACAAACAACATTATAATACATAAGAGGATTTGAATCAATAGATTAAGAAAGACAAGAGAAAAACACATGATTGGGGCCCAACCTCCCCCATGGCAAAAGCCATGGTTTGCCATCCTTAATTATATATTATAGTTTTACATGGATATTTGCATACATATCTTACATATAATTATAAATAAAGTACAAATATCAATTGAAATACAGAGTTTAAGAGTCAAGAGGTATCCTGTAACACGCTGCAGTTGCTCCAGCATGTTATTTCTGTGCCCTGAATCTTGACGTTTTGATATCACCATCGCATCCGGAGGGTGCCAGGACTCCTAAAACGACTCTTGAAGCTCTGAACTCCAATTTTGGATGAGGGAGAAACGAAAAACCTAAGTTTTCACAGTGTTCTCTTGTTTTGCGCATGATCCTGTTGCTTTTATAAAGAAAGCTAGAAAAGCCTTCTAAACTTAACCACATTAAGAAAATAACAAGTATTCCATAAGGAAAGCTTATTTCAATAAAAACATAGCTTAAATCTTATATTCTAAAATAATCTATATAATGAAGGAGACAAGAGAGAGAGAAGAAGAAGAAAGAGAGAGAGAGTGCAAAAGAGAGAGAAAGACTACAGGAAGAGTGAGAAAGAGAGTGACGAGGAGAGAGAAAGACTAGAAAAAGAGAGAGAAAGACAGAAAGAGAGAGAAAGAAGCCATGAGAGCTTGGAGAAGGAGATGAAGATGAAGGGAGACTTGTATTAAAATCTGATAATGAAAAATCAAGTCCCTAACACCTTATATACTAGCCAGTGTAGCTAGTATTTCCCCATTATTAAATCCCCCTCTCTTACATTCCATCCCCACCCGAAGGTTTTTTCCCTCAAAAATAATTTCGGCACTTATGCTAACTGGGTAGGAGCAGATAAGAGTACTACTCTGTTGCATTATTTAAGGGGTTTACAAATGAATGACGAGGTATTATTACGTATCTCGGGTCACTGGGGTGTGTATGTTACATGGGTCTTATTGGGAAATTATATTGACCCAAGTATCTTGAGTGAATTTGAATTGCAGACAGTGGACAGCAAGCTATTTACAACAGGACCCTGTTGTAGTAAATCTGTCATAACTTTTTGTAGGAGACTCCGATTGGGGTGGGCCATTAATCAAAACGGAGCTCTCGAAGAGTACTTTCAGCGCATGTATGATGTCTGGTGCTATGCATAGTGTAGGGTAAAATCTGTTTTGAAACAAAGAGCTGTCTACAATCATTCTGGGAGAAAAACAGGGCCATAGTTAGCTAGATTCAGCCAAATCTGCTTCTAATAGATATGGGAACTCTTCCAAAACTGAAGCTCGCCTCCAAGAAGCTTCCTCAAGTGGTAAACCTTGCCACTTAATCAAGTATTCCATGATGAAACGATAGCGAAGCTTCCTTTCCATTTGTCCAATGATTTGCTCGGGTATGTATTGAATGATGCCTTCTTCATTTATCGGTGGTAGCTCCTCAACATAATTCACTGATGATCCAATGAAGGGATTCAATTGGCTCACATGGAAGACATAATGAATTTTCGTGGATGGTGGTAGTTCCAACTGATATGCCAAGTCTCCCACTCTTTTGATAATTCGATATGGCCCATAGAACCTGCGTACCAACTTATTGCTAGATCCATCCTTAAGGGTGGCATATCTCGACTTGGGCACCTTCAAGAGCACCAAATCCCCTTCTTGGAATTCAACATCCCTTCTTTTGTCATGAACATAAAGCTTCATTTGATCCTGAGCTTTCTTCAAGTTGACTTTGCACTGCTGAAGTAAGGCCTGCATTTTATCCAATTCCTCCTTGCTTTGTGGGTTTATTTTATCATTGAAGATAACTGTGGGGAGAGGTACCTTATATCCATACAATGCCTTGAATGGTGAAACGTCAATGCTAGAGTGTATAGAGTTGTTATAGGCAAACTCAGCCAGATGCAACCACTAGTCCCAAGTGTTTTGCACATCATAACAGAAATGCCTCAAGTAAGTTTCCAGCCACTTGTTAACCCTCTCTGTTTGGCCATCAATTTGTGGATGATAAGCAGTGGAAGGAGCTAACTGAGTGCCCATAGAGCTGAAAACTGCCTACCAAAAATTGCTCATGAATTTAGCGTCCCGGTCATGCACAATGACCTGTGGTAAGCCATGTAATTTGAAAACATGTTCCATGAATTGGCTAGCTACTTGAGAAGCACTATATTGAATCTTTGTAGGAATGAAATGGGCTACCTTGGTGAGTCTGTCCACAAGTACATAGATGTTTTTCGAACTGCAATACAAAGATTTGGGACCGTTTCTTGAACTCCTTGAGTTGTTTGCTGGTAATGAGCTGAAATTCACTATCATTTTGAATTCCCTACAAGTGAATGAGTTGTCCCGCACTGACAAACACCATATACAGCAAGTAAAATTCCATGGTTATAGTGCCCAAAGTTTTCAGCCAATCACAACCAAAGACAATGTCTATAGGGCCAAAATTTTTAGCAAACTAAATATGAACAGCAAGGCATACTTGTGTGCTAATTTCTTCATCCCCATTGGCAACTTGCACCTTTAATGGTTGTTATAAATCAGTGGAAAAACACTTCAGCCTCCTGTCCATGACTGCTCTGTTAATGAAATTATGAGTGCTACCACTGTCCATGAGTATAAACACATCCTTCCCATGAATTTGGCCCTTAATATGCAATGTATTAGGGCTTTTGGATCCTGTCCAAGCATCCATTGATATGGTATAAGTAGTGGCAGCATGTGTTTCAGCATGTGGTTCAATCTTTTTACCCATACTTTGTGATAAATGGCCACCGGGGTCAAAAGGAAACGAATCAGCAGGGTCAAAGAATTCTTCTTGAACAAACTCTTCATCAACATCATCTGTTTCAGTAGTCATCATGAAAGCATGTGTATCTTCAGGGTCCTCCTGTGAGTCCTCAAATACCAACATGCTGTGAACCCGTGCCTTAGTAATTCTAAAAGAACATTTTGAAGCATGATCAGCTGTATACTTCTCGCCACACTTACAACAAAGCCCCTTTTCTTTTCTTTCTTTAAACAAATCCATGGGAATGGATCTTGGACTACCAAAGGTTGAAGCATTTTTATTTCTGTTGTCCCCTTGCCTATTATCCATTCTTGGGCTGTTTGCTGTTCTTAAATTGCCTTGTGGTCTTGAAGCATTAAAAGTAGGGTATGTGGGGATTTTTGGAGTGTTGAATGACATGTTACCACCATCATAACTGGTCCCAAACTACCCTGGCCTTACAGCACCTCTTTGCTGTCTAGAATATGACTGCATGTGTCCTCTTTGCTGCCCAAACACTGACTAAGATGCCCCTCTTTGCTGTCCATACTGAAATGAAGCATCCCGACGATACTTGCGAGAGTACCTTTCAGCCAATTCAATAGCTTTGAACAAATTCGATGGGTCTTGAGGTGAAACATCATCCGAGAGTTGGGGATCCAGCCCATACACATACTTGTGTAACTTGGCATCATCACTAATCGACTCAACTTACATGGTAAGGTTGAGAAACTGATTTGTATATTGTCTAACAGTAAGACCACGATGTTCAAGGCCATACCATTGGCGAGCAAGATTTTCTTTCTCCACCGATGAGACAAATACTTGCACCATGAGTAGCCTGAATTCTTCCCCTGAGTTTACTTGCTGATTTTCTCTTTTAATGTACCTCCACCATGTATGTGCAAATCCTTCCAAGTGGATCGTTGCAAAATGGATCTTTTGGTCATCATTACGAGGTAGGATGTCAAAATATTCCTCAAGCTTGGAGAGCCACTCTTCAAGTTCAGCTGGGGATGACGATTGACCATTGAATTTTGAGAAGACAATCTTGTCTCTCAGCTCTCTTTCATGATTAGGTGACTGTCCCACATATCCAAACTGAGGCTGATCCATGTGGCTACCCAAAAATGAACCATTGTTAGAGAAATTTCTACCAAAAGATGGTTGAGCTTGTATAGATGGCATGGGGCCTTGTAATGACTGAAAATTTCCCCTCATTGCATTGTTCATGGGCTCTCTTGTCTATGAAATTCCATCCACTTAGTAATCTGGGCAGCAAGGGTGTCCATAGTGGTCTTGATTTGACCAATGCCTTCCATCAATTCTCTATGTCTCTTGGCATGCCGTGTCTCATGCGAACTGAGGGTATTAGTGAGTGCACTAAGGCTGTCCATGCCATGAGAATAATCTTCATCTTCCACCTCATGGTTAGTTTCATCCCTCGAGGTGCATGCATCCCTTATTTATTGTTGCAGGTCATCATTTGCCTTAGTTTTTTCCTTATTCCCTGCCATTGTTAGATGCAGTCCCATTAGACCACCCATCATTGTTTTGGTCGTAACTTGAGCTAGAATCTCGAATTGACCTACTTTTTTGTTCAAACCGGAGCCAAGGATGCCTCTTTGAACTGAGCATAAGGCTGCATTCCCTGATTTTATATAGAAAATTCTGTAATAGGAAAAGTACTGTTGTACTGTGCAGTCCAACAGCCTGTCTACACCTGTAGGAGACCTGTTTTGACTTGTAAGTATTTTGTGAAGTCCCAATAGAGTTCCAAAACTGATCCAAGCCCTTAGTAGGACCTGTGGGCACTCTGCAAGACCTGCACCTCAGTTCTTGAGAGTAGGTTTACCCCTATAAATGCAAAAACTGCTTATAGCACCCTGTGAGGGTTAAGAAAAGGGGTTACAATGGATTATCTTGTCAATGCATGACTGAGGGGTCATCCCACATGGCATAATGCATTTCCCAATCATCCAATTTCATTGTTTGTAGCCTTATTCTAGAACTGAGCATGTCATAAGCATCTCTTAGCACCATTTTTCCATGCATAGCCATCTCTCATACATCCAAAGCATTGCATTCACTGCCATTGACTGCATATGTATTCCCATGTCTGCAAATACATCCTCAATAGAATTTCCATACATTTGCAGCCAGTAATACTTCCATACATCAGTGCCAAGTCAATATCTTAGTTCTACAAGTGAGTACCTGCACCTGCAAGCAACTTGGGCTCCGGATCACCGGGAGGTGGGCAAAGTTCCCCCCGGGCCAGGTTGTGCACCCCTTGAGGATCTTTAGTGGCAAGGGGGGGTCACCCCTCTTTTGTCTTGCCACCTCGCTTGGGATCAGGCTTTTTCCTCACCCAGATTATACATGGCAGACATTTATTATTTAAGCAATCAGCATGCTATGCAGGGTGGCTTGGAAATAATTATTTTCATGAGGTGCATGGAATTGAATTGGGAATAAGGAGAGGGCTTACCAAGCAGTGACTCACTGCTAACTCACCTCATTTACAATGGATTTTCAGGGATTAATATTTTCTCAAGCAATCATCACAAGTCAAAAGGTTAGGGTGAGGCAATTAGTGAATAGTAATAAGAATTTCCATCATGGAATGGATCATCTTAAATGCAAGGAAGCCTAAGAGAATGACTGAAATTAAGTTGACAACATGTAGGCATTGAAATCTGAAAGGAAATGCATGATTGACTACTTGAATCTCTTCCAATAATAGGCTTATTAGGCTCAGCAAGAGGATGAAATTAGAAGAGAACTCAAGAGTCAATTACCTCTTAAATTGCTGAAGCTGGCTAAGAATCAGTAGCCAATGTCCCCATGGTTGGTCTCCAATACTCCCATTAGCTCCATGATGACAATTTCAACCAAGAATTAAGTCTTCAAGCTTGATTCTTCAATGGGGAAATGAAAGGTTGAACTCCACTAGTTCTCATCATGCCTTGAAGATCATAGAAGAAAAATGCCCCAAAATCTCACCCCATAATGCCTTCACGTGCTCCATAGCTCTTCCCATTGAGTAAGCAAGCTCCTTTGACGGTAAAGAGTCCAATCTTGAAGCTATGGGACCCAATCTTGAAGGGAAGGTCGTTGTGCATGGCTACGGCTGCCCCAAATGTCCAGCTTGCAATCTTGATTCCATCTTCAAGTATGGGCCTCTAGATGCTTGCTTCTTCAAGGATTCCTATAGGTACAAGTTCCTGGGACCAAGGAAGGAAAAAGCCCTCAAGAATCAGTGTGAATGCTGAAGAACAATCCATGGCTGTCCATGGCCTGCACCTGCTAGGGTTTCAGAGGCTGAAGGATGTTTAAGAGGGTGAAATGGTGGCTTCAATCTTGCAAGAATCAACTGCCAGATGCTGAGAAAGAAGGCCAAGATAAAGGAGAGACCTGGTATGCTGCTAATTTTTCTCAAGTAGCTACCCGAAATTTGTGCCGCAAATTACGGGCTGTGCACAGGAAGGAAGGAGGCAGCTCAGTCACTCAGATAGGTATTTGAAATGAAGCATATGGCCCCCTGGAAGCTGTGGTAGAAGGCATTTGATCACTGGGGATGGGAGGAAGAAGATCTCTGCTGTTGTTCTCATCCATGGAAGCTTGGCAAGAGCTTGAGAATGAAGAAAGAGATGACTGCATATGAAAAGTAACCAAGACTAACTCTTCCCTACTTCTTGTGACCACTATTCCTAAAATTTTACCTTCAAATTTGACCCAAAATGATCCACGACCTACTAAATGTGGTGTTCTAGCCTCCAATCTTGGTCTAAGGACTCCATTAATGCTCCTGACTGCTGCCCTCTTGGTCCTTGACCTGTGGCTCTTCAGTGCTCCTCCATTTTTGTGCCTATCACTGTGTACCTAAAGCTTCTTGAATTTTAAAATTGAAAATGATGGTAACTGAGCATGTAAAGTAACTAAATGGATTAGAACAAGCTCTGATACCACTTGTAATGAAGGTGACAGGAGAGAGAGAAGAAGAAGAGAGAGTGTGTGGGTGTAGAAGAGAGAGAAATATTGTAGAAAGAGAGAGAAAGAGAGTGGCGAGGAGAGAGAAAGACTAGAAAAAGAGAGAAAGACAGAAAGAGAGAGAAAGAAGCCATGAGAACTTGGAGAAGGAGATGAAGATGAAAGGAGAATTGTATTAAAATCTGATAATGAAAAATCAAGTCCCTAACACCTTATATACTAGCCAGTGTAGCTAGTATTTTCCCATTATTAAATCCCCCTCTCTTACAATCTGCATTTAAAAATAAATAAATTACTAGTACTAATGATAATGATCTAATTATTACTAAAGAAGTCTAAAATTATAACTTACAAATATAGTAATAATTTTAATAATGAAATTTATGCTTGGACTTACGCTAATGCCCAGTGCTACCCAAAGCTACTACTGCCTACTTTACACATCAACTGAAGCATTTACAGTTGTTTATGAATAAAATAAACAAACAATAGCGTATACCTAGCAGTCTTCAACTACAAAATAAATAAATAGATTGGAACTCTGTCCTAACCATAATTTAATATGTATGCACTCTAAACTCATAAATTTTCATTAATTTAAATATGTATTTTAGGGAATCACCCGTTGTGGAGTCACCCACATGCACATTAAATTAACATGACACCCGAAAAGGATAGGCATCCCCATTAACTTCTCGCACAAGGAATCCACCTTGTGTATGAGCCCTCAAAAATAAATATAATTTTATCCACTGGAAAACCTCATGGAATCCACCATGGAATATGCCTCCTAGCATCATACCCCGGGCGTGGGTGACTCCACAACTAGTGATTCTATAAAATACATATTTAAATTAATGGATGTTTATGAGTTTAGAGTGCACTCATATTAAATTAAGGTTAAGACAAAGTTTCAACCTATTTATTTATTTTGTAGCTGAAAACTGCTAGGTATTCACTATTGTTTGTTTATTTTATTTATAAACAATTGTGAATGCTTCAGTAAATCCGTAGAGCAGGCAGCAGTGGCTTTGGGTAGCACTCAGTATTAGTGTAAGTCCAAGCATAAATTTCATTATTAAAATTATTACTCTATTTGTAAGTTATAACTAAGTTCAAGCATAATAGAGTAATAATTTTAATAACAAAATTATTACTCTATTTGTAACTAAGTCCAAGCGTAATAGAGTAATAATTTTAATAATAAAATTTACGCTTGGACTTACGCTAACGCCCAATGCTACCCAAAGCCACTAGTGCCTGCTCTACACATCAACAGAAGCATTCATAGTTGTTTATAAATAAAATAAACAAACAATAATGAATAACTAGCAGTCTTTAGCTATAAAATAAATAAATAGGTTGGAACTCTGTCCTAACCTTATTTTAATATGAGTGCACTCTAAACTCATAAATGTCCATTAATTTAAATATGTATTTTACGGAATCACCCGATGTGGAGTCACCCACATGCACATTAATTTAACATGACGCCCGAAAATGATAAGCGTCCCCATTAACTTCTCGCATAAGAAATCCACCTTGTGTACGAGCCTCGGCAAATAAATTTAATTTTATGGAATCCACCGCAAAACCTCACAGAATCCATCATGGAATATGCCTCTTGCTATCACTTTTTTAGACTTCTCTCTTTAATTTTTTTCTTTTCTCTTTCATTTAAATTTTATCTTTCCTCTCTTCATAATTCTCTCTCTCTATGTTCAAATTATTTTTCTTTTCTCACTCATTTTCTTCTCTTCTTGCTTTCTCTCTCTCTCTCTCTCTCTCTCTCTCTCTCTCTCTCTCTCTCTCTCGGGGAAGTTACTATATGTATATCCTCTACATCACGTGCAATCAAGGCCTATTTATATAAATAGCATTATATAGGATTTTTTCTTGAATAAAACATAACCCTTTCTATTCAACGTATAAATAACTCCTTTAGATTACACCCTTTTATATGTAAAAAATTTAGAAAAATGGTATTTTAAAAATTTCTTATTTTAAACCCACGTGATGCACACATATATTCATGAGTAACTTACCCAAGATCTCTCTCCCCTATTTTATTCTCCCTCCCCTCTTCTCTCTTTTCCTTCTTTTCTCTCTCTTAAATTTTATATTTTCTCTCTCTATAATTCTCTTTCTCTCTATTTCGCCTCTCACTCCCTCCTTTCATATTCTTTCTTTTTTGCTATTTGTATCTCTCTCTCTCTCTCTCTCTCTCTCTCTCTCTCTCCTTATTTTTCCTTTCCTCTCTCTCTTTCAAGTTTTTTTCTCTCATTCTCTTTTCTCTCTATATATTTTTTCTTCTCTCTCTATTTTTCTCTTTTCTCTTTCCGTTTTTCTCCCCTATTTTCTCTCTCTTTCAAATTACATATTTTCTCTCTATTTATCTCTCTCTAATTCAAAAACTATATTAAAAAATGTTTTATTTGAAAAATACTTTTCACTTTTCTCTTTCCCCCTCTATCTATCTTTTTCTATTTCCTTTTTTTAAAATCTTTCTTCTTTTTCTTCTTCTTCTTCTTCTCAAAGTGTTGAAAAACTATGTTCAAAAAATTTTAATTATTAAATTTTTTAAAAGTATTTACTTTTTAAAAAATTAAATTAAAAAGTTTAATCTAATTGAGAGAGAGAGAGATAGAGAGAGAGAGAGAGAGGGGGGAAACCTAGGCCCTATACATGAGAGAGAGAGGGGGGAGGGGGAGAAGAAAAATGTTTAATTTAAAAAAACTATTCTCTTTCCTCTTTCTCCCCTTCTCCATCTTTTTTCATCATCCTCGTCCTCGTCCTCCTCCTCCTCCTCCTTCTTCTTCTTCTCTCTCTCTCTCAAAGTGTGTGAAAATCTATGTTCGAAAAAATTTAGATTTTAAAATAGCTTTTAAAAATATTTAATTAAAAGAAAAGTTTAATCTCAAAGTGTGTGAATACTTATGTTTAAAAAAAAGTAAGTTTAAAAATAGCTTTAAAAAATATTTAATCAAGAGAAAAGTTCAATCTAATAAAGAGAGAGAGAGAGAGAGAGAGAGAGAGAGAGAGAGAGAGAGAGAGAGAGAGAACATAGGCCCTACACATGAGAGAGAGAGGGGGGAGGCCGTAGAATTTAATTAAAAAGGAGAGTGAAAAAAGAGAGAGAGAGATTATAAATGAGACACAGGGAAAAAATATTTTTAAAATGTTAAATTAAAAATTAATTTTAAATTAAAAATTTTAATCTAACACACACACACACGTATACACACATACACACACAAAGAAAACTTAGGCCCTATACATGAGAAAGAGAGGGGGGAGGGGGAGAAAAAAATATTTATTTTAAAAAAGACTATTCTCTTTTCTCTTTTTCCTCTCTCTTTCCTTTTATTTTTTTATTTATATTTAATTATTATTATTATTATTGTTGTTGTTGTTATTGTTGTTGTTGTTCTTCTTCTTCTTCTCTCTCTCTCTCTCTCAAAAGGTGTGAAAAACTCTGGTCGAAAAACTTTAAATTTAACAAATATTTAAAATATTTAATTAAAAGAAAAATTTAAATCAAAAAGTTTAATCAGAAGAGAGAGAGAGAGAGAGAGAGAGAGAGAGAGAACTTGGATCCTATACATGAGAGAGAGAGGGGGAGGGGATAGGAATTTAATTGAAAATGGAAGGGGAAAAAGAGACATTATGAGAGAGAGAGAGAGAGAGAGAGAGAGAGAGAGAGAGAGAATCTAAGCCCTAAACATGAGAGAGGGAGGGGGGAGGGGGCAAGCAATTAATTAAAAAGGGGAGGCGGAAAAGAAAAAGAGAGATTATAAGTGAGAGAGGGGGGGGGAGGGAAGGGGCTTTCAATCAAAAAGGGTAGGAGGAAGAGAAAATGAGAGATTACATGTGAGAAAGAGGGGAGAGAAGGGGGTTTTGATTGAAAAAGGGAGGTTTGATAAAGGGGGTAGGTATGGAAAGCCCTCTAGAGGTTTAGGGCTTTTTGAACCTACAACGAGAATAATATAGTAGTAAGATATGCACTACATATACCATTCATATAACTCACATCCCACATGAACATCACCCTACACACACTCACTAAACCCACATATACTATACATGCACTCCATGTGCACAACACATTAAATTCACAATACTTGCACACCACACCATACACATATATATGCACATACACACTCCTAATATGTACCTCAATACAACACACACATGCACACACTCACACCCTTGCACACACGTGCACACAATTAATGCACATAACATTAAACAATTATTGTGGATACATGTACATATGTACTACATACACAACCACATATAATTAGTACATAATAGGGCATGCTCTCATGCACATAATTATACACATACTACACATGCTCTCCAACTCATCCCTAGCACTATCTTGTTCATGTAAGGGAGTTAAGGTGTGGGAGCTTTCGCTCAACCGCCAAGACCCATGGACTGCTTATTGTTTCAAGCATTCCAAGCGAGCTCTAATGGCTACCCCTCAGATAGCTGACGTGCCATCGATCCTACGAGTGTAGTGAGCTTACCTTGATGCCGATATGAGTTGCCTCCTCTCTTTCACACTCCGGTAGCTCCACGATCCTAGCTGCTAGCTCAAGCATGCTCAAGCCCATGGAGAAGATAATAGTGCAATCCATTCAAAGAGCTCCTAATAAAAAAAGAGTTATAAGGAATAGGGTTAGAAAAGAGCAAGGAGAAGGTTGGCAAAGGCTCACAAAATATCAAAGTAACAACACCACAGAACCTCATAGTAGCCATAGAAGGACTACAAACTGAGATCATATACTTGGCCAGGATAAATTACATGGAAGGGACTCCTGAGAAGCTCACAAAGAGGAGCTTTAAGAAAAATACAACTAGATTGCAGAAGTGAGAACAAAAGGATGTCTTGAATCTCCATAAAAACTCCACAAGGAGGAGCTCATGAAAGAGAAACTAGAAGCTCTAGTTACGAGCCATCATTAGCTTTAGAAGTAGTTAAATGAGATATAGGAAACTTATAGGAAGTTCATCATTCAGTTGGAAGAATGAGTACAACACCTCCAAAATCAACTCCAATAGAGTATTTCCATGCTTCAGGATAAAAACACAGAGATGATGAAATTGCCACAACAATTACATGAGATAAACTACTAACTCAAATCCTATGCTCCAACTATCATATGAGATAGTGAAAACAACATTGCGAGAAAGAGAAAAACATGAACATCAACAAATGCAAGGACAATGAAAGCTTGTATGTGCATGCTCAAAGAATATATAGCCACGTGACTAACTCAAGCTATGGGTTCAATGGAAAATCATACTCAAAGGCTTTATCAAGAAACCCTCGTGAAGATGTCTAGTAACTTGGCCATAGCATTGTAGAGAAAAAGCCAATATAAAGTGAAAGTGGAGGAATAGGGGGATGCTATAACAAAGCAAAAAGAAGTATTTAGAGAAGCTACCTTGTTGGCTCACATTCCACAAATAGCAAACATTGAAGAACTCAAAGCCCACTAGGCAGGGTGATTGGCACCTTACAAGGATTCAAGCATATTGAAAGAATGGACCTATTGGCTACAACCAAGGAAGATTTTATCTATCATCTAAAATAGAAAGAGTAAGAAAAGAGAGAGTCAAAAGGAATAGGTCTCTTACAACAAAAAATGAGTCCCTTAGAGCCTCCCATTGTTCTCGATCCATGAGCCATCGTGACACATTCATGAATCAGCCCAACATGCCAGACTTTGATTTTGGAGAATCAATGGAAGAACTGAAAGAGTACACCCCATAAGAAAAAAAGCCTTATGAAACCATGATTGGGAAATTGAGAGCACAACAGTAGAAGGTCGTGGATTTTTCCCTCCCATTTGAACTCCTAGTTGAAGAAGAGTAACTAAGCCTTGAAGAGGCAGTACAAAAATATAAGGCATAAGAAGAATCAAGCAATGCACTAATTTTTTACTTCAAAGTGGATGAAGGGAATAGGTTCAAGGAGCATTTACTCCCACACAAAGCGCAAGTAATCATTTGAGCTACCAAAAACATAGTAGAAAACTGGGTAGGGCAACTTGATATAGAACCCTTTAAGGAATCTTGGCATGCCATGAGTAGGAAAAGAAGATACCTTAGCATGAAACTATGGGAAGGCTAGCCATGAAAATTGAAATGGAGATATCCCATCCTAGAACATGCCAAAATGGCATCACATGCCTTTTTTTACTCAAGCAACATAGCAAAGGTAAACCCATTCCATTACCCCTACCCTCACTAACATGGCACTAAATAAAAGGAAGGAGAATACAAAAGGTATAATTTTCTCAAAATTCCATGGGTAAGAGCCAACGACAAAAAAAAGCCTACCTATTCTAGCCCCCTTTGACCTCATCCCATATTTTACCCTTTTCATTAGAAGATTCACAAATAACTGACCAAATCCTTCTTTTACCATGACATGAAACTATCTTTGCCTCTCATTTTACATTACTCTAACAAACCATCACACCATATGAGAAGTGAATTTTGCCATTATTTCTTGAAATGACTATAGGGGTTGATCAAGTGGAAAATGATATGGCTTTATTTTAGAACTCTTTATTTTATTGAGATAATTAAAGATATGGTGGACAAAATATTTATGTTATGTACACATCCCCTTTTTCTTGAGTTGCATTTGTAGCTATTAAAGACCCATCAACAATTAGTGGCTCACACCTCTTCTTACTACAACCTCCTCCAACTACAACAATAACTTCCCTTCTTGTCTCCACGCTAACCAAGTTCCACCATTACCATCCAACCTCCTCCAACTACAACAATAACTTCCCTTCTTGTCTCCACCCTAGCCAAGTTCCAACATTACCATCCAACCATCCCCTTCACCAAGACTCTTGAAGTGACCATCTCCACACAATTTGCAAGCCATATACTATTGTAACTACAATGAGTGTCGTGTGACTCATACTTGACTAGAAGGAGGACAAGAGCTACCTACATTCTTGAAGGGGAGGGCCAAGGGAGCTCAGTATGATGGTTTTGGTGTTCTTTCTATGTGTATGAGACTATGTGAGATCTAGTCAATGTGCATTGTATTCAAACCTCTTGAATCAATAAGAGGGTATCCAACGTCCTGTCATTGAGTATTTGCCCACAACAATAGGCTCTTTATATAGCACTAAAGTTTGGACCTCACAAACTGTGTTCCTAGTGAAGTACCTAGATTCAAATAGTATCTTAGAGTTTGTGGGTGCATGCTTGGATACAAAGGTACAAGATGGAATCATGTGCAAGGTACAATTAGGTTCTATTTTTTGCAAGTATATGATTACTACTCAAAAATTCATCATGACATTTTTGAATAGATGATAGCACCATATTTTTGGAAATTTAGTGTCATTAGACCAAGACATGAGTGAGTTTTCCAAAAACTCAATACAAGATATTGATGTTTGGTTGTATGATGATCTTTTGATTATTATAAAGCTAGAGTCAATGTGCACATTATGACGATTTGAGGATGGACATACACAATGAAAAAATCCAACTTTCTACTTTATCTAACTTCTATTTTGATGATAAAAATGTGTATTACTATTTACATTGCTTACTTTGCTTTATATTCACATGATCAAAAAAATTCTTTGCCTCATATTATCTCTAGTTACTCTCTGTTTATGTTCTTAGGTCCCAATGAGAGAAGAATATGGTTTTATATATAAACAGAGAATAAAGAATGATATGCATCTATGTGAAAGAGCCATTAGTTTAACTTGCACATTTGTATTTGTAGATACCATTACACATACATTTTTCACATAAGAAATACAAACATTCCACACGCCTTTTCTAGTCAAGAAAGAAAATACTACAAATAAATGTAATAAATAAGTTTAGCAATATGAATGAGATTGGTTTTTTTGCCTTTTCATTTTTCCATAAGTGATAAAAGAACAATGGTAAAATTACATAGTGTAAAGGCCTTGAATGCCAAGGTCGACAATTTTTTAGGAAAACACTACAAGGATATAGGAGAATAGTGATGGCCATTTCTGACACAAATTAGCCCCGTCGCTATTGTGTCGCAAATTGCGACGGTACTTAGGCAAAAAAAAAGCAGGTTGAAATCCGAGCGCAACATTTTTCGCAAAAGAGCAAAAGAGGGAGTGAAAGAGAGAGCGAACTGCATCGTGCGTTTGAGAGGGAGAGGGAGAGAGAGAGAAAGAGGGAGAAGAGGAGCTTCTCACCACCACTGTCGTTGTTTGTGAAGAAGAGGAGGAAGTGAAGAAGGGTGAAGAGGAGCCATCATCGCAAAGAGGAGCCACCGAATCCATCCTCAGACCTTTGCGATGAGTGCATTACTCCCTCTTGGTTTGTTTTTGTTTTTTCTCTTTTTCTTTTCCTTATTTTTGTTAAAAATGATGTGTACTGAGAGAGAAAGAGAGAAAATGGGAGAGGGAGAGGAAGAGAGAGAAAGAAAGAAGGAACGAGAGAGAGAGAGGGAATAAACATGAAACATAATAAAGAAAGAGAGAAAGAGAGAGAGAGGAAGGGAGAGAGAAGAATGAATAGATAAAAAACAAAGAGATGGTAAGATCTTGTTCTTTAATTTCTTATTTTCTTGTTTTTTTTGTAGTAGTAGTGGTGGTAGTAGTAGTAGTTTTTTAATGGATGCCATTATATGATGGATGCCGAGTATCTCGCCTAAAGACACTGCTTGCACTCCTAAGTGTGCAACCAAAATATGGGTGGAGCGATGCGAGTGTGACCGAGTTGTTCAAGTAACTTCTATGTACGCTTCGTTGATTTCTTTTTGGAACCATCATAAAAAACAATTGGGCTTTTTCAAGGTGTTTTATAAAAAATTTTCAGGTTACGAAAGTATCATATATTACCACTTGCAAATACCATGCCTGAGTCATCTCATGATGATACACGACATATTTTACGAAAGCTTGACCTGGACTACAATATCATCCATGCATGTGTCAATGATTGCGTACTGTTTCGAGAAGAATACGAGACTATGGAGACATGTCCAAAGTGTGGTGCTCATAGGTATCAATAGGACTTGCAAGGGAAAACCATCCCTCAAAAAGTTCTTAGACACTTTCTGCTTATCCCTTGTATATATCACATGTTTCATACATCCAACTTGGCGAGCTTGACAATGTGCCATGCGTAGAATAGATCCACAGATGGAGTCCAATAAATATCAGTGGATTCACGTGCAGGGAGTTACATTGACTCTACTCTTCCAGGCTTTGTTCGAGAGCTAAGGAATCTTTGGCTTGGTTTTGCTATGGATGGTGTGAACCCATTCGGTCTGCACTCAACTTCTTATAGTGTGTGGCATGTAGTTCTTGTTAACTACAACATCCCTCCACGGCTTTCTACAAAGAAAGGACACCTCATCCTTAGGTTGCGCATTCTTGGCCGCTACAAAGTCTATGGACATGTATCTTTGTCCATTAGTCGATGAGCTTAAGATTTTGTGAGAGGAGGGGGTTGCCATAGAAGATATGAGCAAGCGCGATGGCCGACGGTCTGCCAATATTTGAGCCATTCTCATGTGGACCATGTATGACTTTGTGGGATTTGGGGAGTGCTCAAGAAAATAGGCTTCCATTCTCGTTGGTAATATCTATCATCGCTTGTTCAAGTTTGGATATCAGCCTTCTGAGGAAAGGTCAGAAATTTCATTGGGAAAGGAAGCATCAGAAAGCAATGAAGAAATTGAAGCATCTCTTAAAATCTGCTCTTACATTGAGAAAGGCTGACTATTCACATGGAAATCCTATCATTATTACTATTGATACAAGCCCAATCGGGATTGGATGGAAAATTGGGCAAGATGATGAGGAAGGAAAAATATATGCAATACACTTTGGTGCTAAAGTATTGACTGAACGATAGAGAAGGTATCCACAAGTTAAAAGAGAATTATGGGGAATTGTGCTGGCCTTTAATGTGTTAAGGAATATTTTATGGGTGCTCATGTAGTCATTGAGACCGATTGTTAACCAGTATTGGGTATGATTACTAGTTGTGCTACCCCAGACATTGCTATGCTTCGGTGGATTGCATACATTAAATCTTTGAACCCTAAATTTTAGCATATTGCAGGAAGAGATAACCGAGTGGTAGACATGTTATCTTGAGCATGCTATGAGAAGGTAGATGGGATTATGGATGAGGAGGAAAAAGATGGCTCTCTTGCAGCTAAAAATGATGTTGCAAGAGTGAATTGACCAATGCAAGGTGTTTCTACAGCATTAACAAAAGCTTGGACAACAAAGAGAAGACACCTTAGATGTTTTGCATCTTGTGTAGAAGTGTTTCTAGAAGACAAATATGCAGGAGAGTGGCTGAGAATTGGTCAATACCTCAGTACATTAACAAAGAGAGATGAATGGTTAGATGAGGAGTTTAAAAATACTAAGAGGAAAGCCTATGGGTTTTTCTTAAAATATGGATACTTATGGAAACATGCTAAAAAGAAACAGGGTATGCCATTGCGAGTTTTGGGTGACAAAGCTTCATAAGTATATTTTATGCAAGAATTTCATGAAATCTTATGGGCTGGTCATAGAGGTGTTTGGGGTACTTTTGCAAAGATACAACAAATTCCGTGTGTACTTTTCTCTTAGAAGAGATCTTTTATCGGTATGGCTGTGTGGGAAAAATTACTGCAGATAGAGGTGAGATGGATGCAGAAGAAGCTCATGATTTCTTTGCATGGTTGGGGATAAAGGGTGCTTTAACTTCACCCTATTACCCTGAAGGAAATGGTAATAGTGAAAGAGCTCATCCACCTATTGTGAAGGCATTGGCAAAAGCATATGGAGAGAAGGTAAAAGAGTGCCACGATTGCTCCCTTATGCTTTGTGGACTGACAGAACAACTCATAGTGCCGTTAGAGGATATATGCTTGTAGAATTTATATATGGTCAAAAACCTATCATGCCAATAGAAGATATGACAGTCATATGGAGTGTGCTAGAGGAGGAGTTGAATCGAGAGGAGTTATTGGCCTTACGCATTAGATAGTTGGAAAGAAAGTCAGAAGACATAGAGACAACAATTGCAAAGTTAAGGGCTGTAAGGATACAGAACAAGAAACAATTTTACAAAAGACATAGATTGAGACCAAGAACCATACAAGATGGGGATTGGGTATTGGTTTCCAAAAGATGGTTTGGAACCTATGTGGTAAGAGAGGTATTTGATAATGCTACTTATGCATTTAATGAGCTGGATGGGACAACCATAAAACTTCCGGTAGCAGGGAGAAAAATCAAATTATTGAAGAGGCGGGAATCTACTGCCTATGAGTTGCCAGAATTGGAAGAAAATAGTGGCCATGATACAGGGGCTAGCTAGGAAGATATGAAAGATGAAGAAGCAAAGGATATGGTTGCAGAGGATGACGAGGTCTTAGAATCCAGTGACAACTAGGATTTGGGCACATATCGAAGGATGTGCAGGTTCAGAGGGGGTGGATGTCAGGATGTTATGCGGACAGAGTGTGAAAAAGCGTGAAATGCATTATCATCCAACTTCTTTATTGATCTAGAGAGTCAATGGGATCTGAGTCACTAAAACTAGTGTGAGTTGCATGGATTATCCAAGAATACTAGATTTTTG
The DNA here is from genome assembly GCF_053477565.2 of Lygodium microphyllum. Classification (NCBI taxonomy): domain Eukaryota; kingdom Viridiplantae; phylum Streptophyta; class Polypodiopsida; order Schizaeales; family Lygodiaceae; genus Lygodium; species Lygodium microphyllum. The sequence goes on along the minus strand of NC_141140.1, from coordinate 41,043,252 downwards.
GATAATTTTAGCCGATTTTTGATATTATTTATTGTAAAAATTTGAAAAAGTTAGGAAAACTTCTATATTAGGACGACATGCAAAAAGCAAGTTTCTTTTTGAGCTAGCTATGGGATTTTCATAAAAAAGCAACGCGATCATTGTAAATAGGCTGAAAACTGTAGTTTGAATTGGAAGAGGAAGAGGAAGTGATCAGGGAGATCCGTGACCAGGTTTCTTGAGGTTTTACCCCCCTTTCGGAGCCAATGGAACCATTAGATTTGGGATCTGAGAAATAGAGAATGAGCTGTAATTTTGATGTACGTTTTGTTCTACAAAGAAGCTCTAGGAGATGTAATGCCTAGAGATTACTTCTGAGTAATGCAAGGATTCCAAGTTCTTTCAATATATACTGATTCAATTCATTGTGCTTTTTCTTTGTCATGTTTACCTCTTGTCTATTCTCTTTTTATTTTTTCATCTCCTATCTCTACTTCCTTCTACCTCTGATCCCCTGTGGATTCGACCTGCGGGGAGAAGTGGAGAAAATTTGTCTCTTTGAGAAGTACCTACCCACTAGCATGCTCACGATACAAACCCACCTTCTGGTGCATCTTGTGGATGAAGTGGAGATTGCTCAACCTATCCATACGCGATGGATGTTTTTCTTGGAGCGCTTCATGAAAACCCTGAAATGCTTTGTGTAACAACGAGCTCCGCTAGAAGTAGCATGGCTGAAGGTTGGTTGGTGTTTGAGGCGTTAGTGTATATCTCATAGTGGCTATCAATGGTGGATTCAGACAATAGTATGTTATGCTTGCTGAAGGATGACAATAGAGTGACCGGAGATGTGGTGGAAAAAGAATGGATACTGCAATGGAGGAGAAAGTGAATCGTTTTTGTATGTTGCACCATGCCTCCCATGGAGACGTGGCTCGCTAGGTAGGAGCAAGCCATGAAAGATTGGGAAGAATCATAATCTGAATTTAGATATAGTATGCACCATCAACCAATTTGATATCCCGAGGGCATGGAGGAGATGCCACAGTTTATGTCAACTCGATGGTTGCATGGAGCTTTGAGCACAACATTTCATGAAGAGGCAAAGGTCTCAACTACTGAGAAGTGGGAATTGTCAAGGGAATGTAGTCTAAAGGTGACAATGTGTTTAGGGTTTTTCGTATCTAGATTTTATATGTAACAACTAATTGACTATTTCAATGTATTGTACAAAATATATAGTACGGCGTGGTCACGTGGATGGCATTTTTGCGTGGAGCGTATCGACAAAATGCACTCCACAATAGATTGTGGTATCATGGCAAAGTTTAAGAAAGAGATCCGAGGACGAGCAACGTATCCAAATACCATTATAGATGAGATGGAGTATTTTGGAAACTTGCAAAGTATTATCACGGTGGATTACTATAGCTTGTCCATGATCCTATTCAATGTGCAGTGGTTCAAAGTGGTATTTGAAGGAGCTAGGGCAACAGTTCAACGAGGTCCATCTAGATTTCTCAAAATAGATTCCAAAGAAAGATAGACAGATTTGTGCGATATGTTTGTATTGTCGGCCAATTGTGAACATGTGCATGAACTCATGTTTTTTTAAATTTTATTACGACATGGTATATATCACAAAAGTTAAATCTCTCTTGCACTTGATTTTGAATATGTAGTTTTCTATCCAAACCCCCCGAAAACCTTGATGGTGATATGCTATACCTTCAGCTTCCCGAAGTGTGAGAGTATATAATCAAAGCAATGTTCCTAGTTTAGATGAGAACAATATGCAAATAGAGGGGTTGATATTGCAAGGGGTAAAGGCCGTCAAAATTTTGGAGCATGTAGAGGAGCCAAAATTAGGTAGCAATCATGAAAATACAGGAGTCGAAGAAATATTTGAAAACAAGGTCGACTCATCCTTTTGTGATGACTTGTCTATTGAGTTTCTAGTGTATGCGAAGTTGTGTCAGGAGATTGACATGGGACCATATGGTACTTCATACTTGGACTATCCACCTACTTAATTCATTAAAAAATTTCTTATAAGGATAGATAAGATATGTGTTTTAAGTAAGATCATTTTTTGAAGATTTATATTATCATTCTTTGCTTGATTTATATTGATTATGCTAACATCAATTTTTGTCTGTGAAAGTGACCTTTGTAGATATTTGGATCCGTACAATGAGTTGAGGGATGAGTGACAAGGAGCTACATGAGATCTTTACACGTATGTCTCTAGATCAGATGGATCATTTCAGAGATATGGCGGATGAAGAGCTGTGTCTCGGACACCATTAGGTCATTCTGTTAGATCTACTTTGGTGTGCTATGATGTTTCAGTTTCCAGTAGACGAGGTTAACACTCTAGACTTGGGTGGAGCGGAGGGAGTGGTTCTGGGGGATGCTCCAGAAACGTGAATGCAGTGAGCCCAGGGTCGGCTTGCGATACATGTGCTACTTCTCACTCTCATGAATGTTCAAGACAGCGTGACTCAAGTGGTTGTTGTGGGGGTACAAATGCAGTGTCTCCATCTCATAGTGCTCTGTTACCTATGGGATTTGTCACACCTATGGGGATATCTACTCCAGCCACTTCAGCTTTTTCTTAGTCGTTTGCAGATGGCACCCCTATGGGCACTATAGGGGTGCCACTTGCGGACCACTGAGCAAGAGCTGAGAGCAATCACCAGGTGGCACCCCTATGGGTGCTATAGGGATATCACTTGCGGATGACTGAGAAAAATCTGGGAGCAAAAGTTGGAGTGGCTGGAGTAGACGTCCCCACATGTGTGAAAAATCCCATAGGTGATGCAACTCTAGCAGAATGATGACACGGAGACACTTTGACGGTACCTTCACAACAACCCCTGAGCCATGCTCTCTCAAACCTGCATGAGAGCGAGGAGTAGCACTTGTATCCCAAGCCAACTACAGGCTCATTGCATCCATGTCTCCGCAGGATCCCCTAGAACCACTCCCTCCGTCCGCCTAAGTCTGGAGCATTGACCTCGTATACTAGAAACTGAAGCATCATAGCACACCAAAGAAGATCTAACAGAACGGCCTGATGTTGTTCGAGACAGCTCCTCATTCGCCATATATCTGAATCAAGTCATTTGGTCTAGAGAAATATGTGTGAAGATCTCCTATAGCTCCTCCTTGCTCATCCCTCGACTCATCGTGCAAATCCAAATATCCAAAAAGGTCACATGCACATACCAAAATTGATATTAGCATAATCAATATATATCAAGCAAAGCAGGATAATACACAAAAAATGATCTTACATAAAACACATATCTTATGTACTCTTATAATCAATTCATCAACAAATTGAGTAGGTGGATGCTCCAAGTATAAAGTACCCTATGGTCCCATGTCAATCTCTTGACACAACTCCGCATACATTGGAAGGTCAATAGAAAGGTCACCACAACAAAAGGATGAGTCGACCTCATTCTCAAAGAGTTCTTGGACTCTTGTATTTCCATCATTGCTACCCGATTTTGGCTCCTCTAAATGATCCAAGCTTTCAACGGCCTCCACCCCTTGCAATATCGACCCCTCTATTTGCATACTGTCCTCATCTATGCCTCAGAACATTTCTTTGATCGGATACTATTGCACTTCGGGGAGCTGAAGGTACAACATACCACCATCGAGGTTGTCGAGGGTTTGGATACAGAATTACCTATTCAAAATCAAGTACAACAGAGATTTAACTTTTGTGACATATTAAAAAAAACATGAGTTCATGCACCTGTTTAGAATGGGCAGGCAATACAAATGTGTCGTGCAAATCCATCTATCTTTTTTTGGAATCTATTTTAACAAATCTAGATGGACCTTGTCGAACTATTGCCCGAGCTTCTTCAAGTACCACTTTGAACCCATGCACATAGAATAGGATCATGGAGAAGCTATGGTAATCCACCGTGATAATACTTTGCAAGTTTCCAAAATACTCCATCTCATCTATGAAGGTGTTTGGATCCATTGCAAATTGTTGGTTCTCTTACTTGAACTTTGCCATGATACTACAATATGTTGTGGAGCGCATTTTGTTGATATGCCCTATGCAAAAATGCCATCTGCGTGACCATGCCGCACTGTATATTTTGTAATATACATTTGAAACAGTCAATTAGTTGTCGCATATAAAATCTAGATATGACAAACCCTAAACACATCATCACCTTTGGACTATATCCCCTTGAGAATTCATACTTCTCAGTTAAGACCTCCGCCCCTTTACAAGACGCTGCGGTCAAAGCTGCATGCACCCATTGCATAGACATAAACCATTGCATTTCCTCCATGCACTTGGGATATTGAATCCGTTGATGGTGCGTTGTCGTATTGCTACGCATTCGAGGTGTGAAAACCACCCGAAAGTTGTGTGTGTGATTTGATACTTTGTACATACTTAGTTGTTGTGTTTACATTTATTTTCTGCGTATGAGTATAGTGGCGAGCATGAAGGGTTGCTTTCAGTCTATGTTGAACAGGGTCAAGGAGAGAAGACATTACAACTATACAAACAGATGCAAGAGGAAGGCATTTTCTCAAATTAGTAGACATTTAAGATCACATTTCATGCAAGCGGTGCCCTCATTGAGAAGGAAGATGTTATGAGCAAGGATGGGGAGCTAAGAAAAGTTTCTTGGGGAATTTTCCCAGCATTACATGTAGATGCTCACACAGGATTACCATCGGTTTCACATGCCAATCAGTGGAGTCATTGGAAAGAATATCATGGTGCCTGGACATCTGTACACGGTCAATCCTATTGCTGTGAATAGCAAATACTACAATGTTTTCACAAATAATAAGCGTGTAATCAATATCGTCAACAGCAAGGAATTTGGAAAGGGTTTGGTTTATATAAGGGTCTTCTCGTAGAAAAGAAAGTTGATTGTTTAAGATGGTTTTTGTGATAATTGATGCAACAATGATGGAAAGCATTACTTACACTAGAAATGAAGAGGACTATTTTTGAAAGGGCTTAATGGAGAGGAGTGCAGAAAAACATAGCGGAGGGAAGGTCGTTGTTCTTTTTGAAAAGGTGAAGTTTTTTTTTAGGAGGAGAGAGAGAACATGGTGATCAGAGAAGAAGGAGGGAAAAGCAGAGATAATACGGGAAGTCCTGTTTATAGAGGGAAAAGGGGGCTAAAGTTGGAAAAGGGAGAGTTTTTTTTCGATGAATTATGGGGAAAGCAAGTCGAATATTCAGTGATTGCTTGGAGTGCAATGGCAGGCTACGCCAGTGTGGAGGATTTCAAGCACGCAAATTAGTATTTTGATGACATGCCGCGTGGGAGTCAGAAATCGGCTGCTATTGTGAGAGGCCACTTTTCTGTATGGAAATGGCATGTTGATGCAGAAGAGCCATATTGGGAGGAGAGCGATCAAGAAGAAAAGGACTAGACCAGAAAAACTGGGCTTTTGGGGAGCAAGAAGGAACGAAAGGATGCTGGGGGAAATCAGAGAGGAGAACAGGGGAGTTGAAATGACCACATCAGAAATGATAACGCGGAAGCTACTGTGATGGGTGCTCTTCTAAAAAACGCCATTACTTTCAGCATCAAACTTCGTAGTGGATTGCAAACCGTCAAAGTTGTTCAAGTCATCCGTTTCCCTGTGGCGTGATCTTAAAATCAGCAGCGAGGAGGTCATCTAGATCCTGTAATTGGGCAGAGATGATGAGATTAGGCGTTACATTCAAATCCTTTCAAGGAGGACAAAGAACGATTCAATTTTGAAGGGAGGAGCTTTTACGAGAACAGGAAATTTCCTCAACACTGTGATGAGGGGCCATTGACTTGACAACTCTTGCGACGACAGAGATAAACCTGGTTGTTCGGAGAAGAGGAAGTAAGGCAGATTGAAACCACCATCAACCAAGCTAGGGAAACCTAATTCGTGGCTGAGAGAGCCAATCCAATTTGGCCTTCTCTGTTGCGCGAGGGAAGAAACATGTTAAGCTTGAAACTTTTATCAGCCTTCTCTGCGGAAGGGGAGAATCAGGAACTGCAGTGTCGTTTCCCTTGCCATCCTCGTACAGGACTTAAGCAACATTACAAGGCACATTGATGGCTGTGTGATCTCTCGCCTCATAACCTTCATTGTGGAACCCTTCTTGTTCTTCTTGCTTCTGAACATTTTCGCACCATAGATGATCATAGAATTCTGATGCGGCTATTGAGTTTCACAACGGATGCATGTTCAGAGAGCCTGTGCGAACTGAGTTTTCCTCTCCACTCAGACTTGTGCTGGTTCCATGCCAGCGATTGGAAGACAGTGAGTTGGGTGAACCTTGATGCATTTTTCGAGTACCCAATCTGGATGACCACAGAGTAAAGTGACTTTTGACCAAAAGTCTGCTGCCAGAAGCAAATCTTGAAATGCAGAAGCATTGTAGCAAATGGTTGAGCTCAAGAACGACCAACAAACTGTAGTGGAGGAACAGAGATGGGAAATATGGTTGGATCAGTTTCAATATACATGCACCATGGAAAGACCTTCAAAAAGCCTTGCAAGCCTTATGAGAAGAAGCGGTTTGATGTTTTGCTGAAGCTTATTGTACACACAACAAAGGTCTATTGAGGCTAACATAGGCCTATTGAGGCTAAATTGAAGTCATTTTTTTTAGAGGGGGTTCTTCACCAACAATATACTCCAACTCCAAGTACAAGAGGTTTAATACATGCTTACAAAAGCAAGCAAGTAAGATGTGAAACAACCAGGTTCATGTGATTCCATACACACAACATTGGGTATCCTTTAAACAATCTATGAAATCACGTTCATTGTCACTATATTGTTCTTCAATACCTGTCACAAAACAGATGGTTTCTAAGAGTTGTATCTTTACAACTGATCAATATCACAGGAGGGAATTGCAGTCATATCAGGCCTGAACTGAAACTAAGTGTTGCTGGGCATGATTGATGAAAATATTCTTTTGCTCAATGCACATTATGTTGAAGTTGCTGTTGCAGATTTGTATTCATTCACTTGATTGATCTTCCATCTTGAAATTAATCAAGGTCCTCTGTGGTTGCGACATTGCTTTCACAAACCCTTCGACAGCATACTACATCAAAATTTAGATCATGCTTCTTCCTGATCTTTCCTGGTGGCTTGCTGCGTACATAGTGAGCCACGTCTCCATGGAGGCATGCTACAACATAAAAAAACGATTCACTTTCTCATCCATTGCAGCATCCATTCTTTTTTCCACCCCATTTCCAACCACCACATCTCTAGTCAGTCTATCATTCACCTTGAGCCCATATCATACTGTTGTGTGAATCTACCGCTGGTAGCAACTGTGAACTATGCACTGATGCCTCAGACACCAACCAACCTTTAGCCATGCTACCTTCTTGCCGAGTTTGTTGTTGCATGAATCCTTTTAGAGTTTTCATTAAGCGCTCCTAGAAGAACATGGATTGCATATGGACATGTCAAGCAATCTTAATTTCATCTACAAGATGCATCAGAAGGTGGGTTTGTATTGTGAGCATGCTAGTGGATAGGTATTTCTCAAAGAGATAGACCATATACATTGCTTTCCATCTTGTAGATTCAATAGAGGATGTTTTGATCTCCTTATGTGAGATCCATTGCACTAAATTTAACGTGTAAATCGTCCCGCGTATTTCTGGAGTAAGTAATCCTACGATTGCGATTGGTAGTATAAACTACCACAAATGAAGAAGCATTACAAAGGACTACACTCCAAATAGCAAAATATGCAGGACACTTACAATCCATTCGGAGTACAAAATTGACATATCTTATGCCAATCATGGGATTTTAGCCTTGATAATTCATCATCTTTAGAAAACACGGACCTGAGAGAACGCATCATATCCATCGGAGCGCCAATAGACTTGATAATTTGCTTCACAAGGCACTCTTCTTTAGTGGACAAAACCCAATGAGTGTGAGGTAGCTGCAAGCGACCATCAGCACGAGACTATGACGAAAGCGCCTCCATCTTGCCTACCTCCTTCAAATCCATTTGTGCCCTTGCAGTGTCTCTCTTTCTTGTGATGTGGTCCCATAGTAAGTTGTCCACATTCTTAAAAATATGCATGGGATCCAACAAGTTTGATCTATAAGTGGGTCCAATATGGCAACTTGTAGAAAACTAAGAACCATTATATTTCATTTGGATGTGACTTCGTGTGGATCATTTTTTGCTCATACCACATTTGGGTGTTCGTTCGTGCTAGAGGTTGTCCAAGAAAAACTTTCCTCATTTCATGACCCTCCGGAAAGAAAGCGACGTGTCCTTGTTGATATACCATCTTCTTCATGGTTCGTGACCTTTGGGAGTCTAACTGTGGCCCACACAATGAACATGCATGATAACCTGAGGTAACTAGACATGTCCTAACACCTCTATCCAGTAAATACAAACTCGAACGAGCTCTGATAGATATTACCTACAAGAATGGAAGCCTACTTACCTGAACACTCCATGAATCCTGGAAAGTCATGCATGATCCACATGAGAATGGCTCGAATATTGGCTGACCATCGACTATCGCACTTGCTCATATCTTCCACGGTGACCCCCTCCTCCCACAAAATCTTAAGATGATCAACTAATGGATGAAGATAGACGTCCATATTCTTGACTTTGTAGCATCTAGGAATGAGAGCAAGCTAAGGATGAGGTATCATTTCTTCATAGAAAGCCATGGAGGGATGTTGTAGTCAACAAGGACTACAGGCGGCACATTGTAAGAAGTTGAGTGCAATCGAATGGGTTCACACTATCCATAGCAAGACTGAGTCAAAGTTTCCTTGGCTCTCACATAAAGCCTACAAAGGTAGAGTCAATGTGGCTCCATATGTGTAAATCTGCTGATATTCGTTGGACTCCATCTGTGGATCTATTCTGCGCATGCCTGGTTGTCAAGCTCGCTTGGATGTACGAAACATATGATGTATACAGGCAATAAGTGGAAAGTGTCTAAGAACCTTTTGAGGGATGGTTTGCCCTTGCAAGTCTTGTCGATACCTGTGAGCATCACACTTTGGATATGTCTCCATAGTCTCGTATTCTCCTCAAAACAGTACGCAATCGTTGATACATGCATGGATGCTATTGTAGTCCATGCCAAGCTTTCATAAAACATGTTGCGCATCATCACGAGACTTAGGCATGGTATTTGTATGTGGTAATATATGATACTTTAGTAACCTTAAAAAAAATCATAAAACACCTTGAAAAAACACAATTGTTTTTTATGATGGTGCAAGAAATCAACGAAGAGTACATAGAAGGTACCTAACTCGGTCACATTCGTATTGCTCCACCCCTATTTTGCTTGCACAGTTAGGAGTCCAAGAAGCGTCTTCAGGCAAGGTTCTCGGCACCCATCATATAATGGTATGGATGCTTCCTCTCTAAGCGAATCAGATGTCTCAACATCCATGGGCATCAATGCATCAATCATTGCCTCCATCTCAAGCTCCAAGATTATAGGAAAGTATGGAAGGCTGCCTATCTCCTCCGGTATTGATGGTATAGATTGGGTAGTAGTACCTTCCAAGTGGTGGATTGGCTCTAGCACTCCATCCATTGCATGCCCACAAACTCTTCTAATTGGCCGCAAAGGGTGCTCTCCTCCTTGGGATGAGACGTCATCTCCTTGTAATAAATTTTACAACCACATCCAATTTTTTTGCATATGATATTCAATTAGTTTGCAAATACAATGTACGATTGATATACACTCTTCTTACCATTTTCTCAAAATCTGAGATCGCATGATCAATGATCTATGATTAAAACTCGCCGAAGAGTCGTACGTGTTCCATAGGCAATCGTTGTTTTTGTCTAATTGCCAACTTACATTGAGACTAAGGACATGGGATACACTGATTAAGATATGCCTCGCGATCTTGAACATCACGGCCTTCATTGTTTTTCATTTTGTCTATGTTATGACAAACAATTTGTTTTTATTATCATTCTTTTTTTCTCTTAAATTGTTTGAGAAGGGATTTCTTCTCTTGTAACTCAATAGAATTAATATATGTAAAGTCTCCACCTACCTATGGACCGAGTCTACAATATGTAAAGTCTAATATGCTATGCATGGGGACGACGGAGTAGCTACCCTATGTCCAGAGTGTTTCCTGTCCCATGGTATTGCACCGGACCTTGCCACCTTTTTTCATTTGTGTACAACTCGATTTGTAGAGCGTAGGAAGAGGTAATGCAAAGCATGTCAATAAAACTATTCGTTCACCTCCAAGTCCAATCTCTCTTTTGCTTTATCAGGCCGGGATACACAAGCCTTTCGTACCTTTTCGAAGCATCAAACACACGTAAGATACACCCTTAACTATATATATTTATATATATAGCTCTCTCTACTACTAATACTACAACCACCTCTCTCTCTCTCTCTCTCTTCTACTACTACAAAAAAAAAAGGAAAACCAGAAAAAAAGAAATTAAACAACAACAACAACTGCTACTACTGCAAACAAGAAAATAAGAAATTAAAGAACTACTACTACTACTACTACCACCACCACCACCACCACCACCAGTACCACCACCACCACCACCGCCACCACCAGCACTACCACCACTACTACTACCACTACAAACAAGAAAAGAAGAAAATAAAGAACTACTACTACTACTACTACTACTACTACTACAAACAAGAAAAGAAAAAATTAAAGAACAAGATATTACCCTCTGTTTTTATCCATTCACTCTCCTCTCTTCCTCCCTCTTTCACTCTTTCTCTCTTTCTCTCTTTCTTTATTATGTTTCATGTTTATTCCATCTCTCTCTCATTCATTCATTTTTTTTCTCTCTTCCTCTCCCTCTCTCATTTCTTCTTTTTTTCTCTTAGTATACATCATTGTTAACAAAAACAAGCGAAAGAAAACGAGAAAAAGCAAAAACAAACCAAGAGGGAGCAATGCACTCACCGCAAAGGTTCGAGGATGGATTCGGCAGCTCCTCTTCGTGATGACGGTTCCTCTTTGCCCTTTTTGCACTTCCTCCTTTTCTTCACAAACGGCGGCGGTGGCGGCGAGAAGCTCTCCTTCTCCCTCTTTTTCTCTTTCTCTCCCTCTCCCTCTCAAACACACGATGCAGTTTGCTCTCTCTTTCACTCCCTCTTTCGTTATTTCACGCAAAATGCCGTGCTCGGGTTTTGGTCCCCTTTTTTCATCTGAGTACCATCGCTATTTGTGTCAAAAATGGCCATTGTTATTCTCATATACCTGTGTAGTGAAAGAGAGAAAACAATATAGAGATGGACAAAGAAAGAGAGCTATGGAAGTCATGAAAAGGGTAAAGAAGAGCTACACTATTTTTTTCTTCTTTCTTTGTTTTCTTTGTTTTCTTTGTGCATCGTACATGTCAAAGATATAGAGAAAGAAATAAGGGGCAAGGAAATGGAGCTGGAGAGAGAAATAAAGATAGAGAGAGAGAAATAGAGTTTTGAAATTGGGAATTTAAAAAGAGGGAGGGAGAGGGGTAGAGAGAGAGAAGGAGAGGGACATAAAAGGGGAGATGGGAATATAATGAAAGGCATAGGAGAGAGAAAAAGACAGTCATGAAGATTGAGGAGGAGGAAAAACTATTATATTTTTGAATTAAAAAAGAGAAAATAAAAATAGAATGCCACTTAAAGAAGAGAGGAAGATCTGAAAGACAAAGAAGAGATTAAAAAAGAGAAAGAGAGAGAGAGAGAGAGAGAAAATGGAGACGGAGAGAGAAAATTATTGATTTTTTAATTTAAAAACATAAATATATAAATATATAAAAAATTGAATATAAAAACAAAATAAAATGAGGAGAGAAAAATATAGAGATGAAAAATTAGATGGATATGGAGAGAAAAATATTATATTTTTGGGCATTATAAAGAGATAGGGAGAGAATGAAAGGTGGAGAAGAGGGAAAGAGAGTATAAGAGAAACCAAGATAGGGATAATAAATGAGATGAATGGAGGTAGAGAAATATAAAGGAAAAAGAAGATGGAGATGTAGAGAGAAAATAATTAAGTTTTGTTAATTGAAAAAGGAGAGAGAGAGAGAGAGAGAGAGAGAGAGAGAGAGAGAGTATGTGTGTGTGTGTGTGTGTGTGTGTGTGAATAAAGGAAAAGAAAATAGAGATGAAGAGAAATTTTATGAGAGGAGAGGGCTTTCGAAGAAGTAAAAGAGGGGAAGGGAGAGGGAAAGAGAGATAAGAAGAGAAAGATGGAATAAAAGTGGGAGGAAATTAATAAATTTTTATCAATAGAGGTAGACAAAGAGAATAAAAGACAGAGATGGAGAAAAAATAAAATAAGTTTTGAAAATATGGAGAGAGAGAGAGAGAGAGAGAGAGAGAGAGAGAGAGAGAGAGAGAGAGAGAGAGAGAGAGAGAGAGAGAGAGAGAGAGAGAGAGAGAGAGAGAGAGAGATGCTTACTTTTGAGGTTGGAGAATGTAAACTAAGGAGTTAACTATTCATGCAGGAGCTTCTAAAGGTGGGATTATGGAGTTATCATCCAATGACATCAATAAATCTTACAAGCTCGTATGAATCATCGAAATGATAGACTAGGCAAGCAATGCAATTAGAACATCCATAGAAAACCTCTGTGGATAGTTTAGCCAATAAAAATAGACATGGCATGAATGCTTGCACTATGAGAGGCCATGAGATATCAAAGGATTGAGAGTGCATAAACCATATTGGGAAATAATCAATACATGGTTAGCAGAAGATCTAAGGAGAAGTTTGGTTGGCTAAAAGTAGGGTGGTGGGTCTAAAAAAATAGCTAGCGTAATAAATGGAGTAGGTCTATTACTCCAAATAAGAGCATTTATTGGTTCTTCAGATGCATAAGGGGGGAATCAGTAGTGGAAGAGATCAACATTCTCAACTTCTTAGAGACATTAGTAGCAATTCACAATGATCCATGCATGGAGATAGGGTGATAAACTATCCATTAGTTTGTAAGATGAATTAAGGAATGACTTAGAATTCTAAAGTAAGATTACAAAAAGTGGGATTGAAGCAACAACTTGAAGCAAAGAAGCATCTTGAGAGGCAAGAAACTTGTGTATCAAAGCAAATGGAAGTCTAAGATATGGTTCATAATTTGCATAAGCTATTAGTCTAGAACTAAATAAGGCTAATGCCAATAAAGTGATGAGATTAACTATATATATAATGTCCCAAGGCAATTTTTATTAGTGTAAAAATATTCAAAATACCTTATGATTACTTTCAACAAGCAATAGTATTTTAGTTTAGCGGATTCTTGTAGAAAATTAATACTAAAGTGAAATTTGAATGGGTGGCTCTAAGACTAATGACATTAAGATTTAAAATATATTTGAAGAATCAATGAGAATGAGGAAGATTGTGAATAATCTACTCAAGGGCATGGTAATGAATATAAAATGAAATTGGAAGAGAGATCAATGAACTTAGGTACTAGGTAAAAAGAGATTATCTATACCTAAAAGAGTAGGGGATTAAACATAAGATACAATTGCCATGGTTGTGTAGAGGCATAGTGATTGAGTTGGAAGGTAAGTGCATTTGTATTATAGCTTGGTCAAATATACCTTGGGACTAAAACCAAAATAGTAATGGCTTCAGAGATTGAAATAGAATGTGTGTATGGAGAATACTTCTAGGAGATAGTGTGTTGCTGAGCTAGGGCTTCTAGACTTGAGTATTAGACTCAGAGAGTTTATTCCAAGTGGCAACATCAGTAATTAGCCTCACAATCCTTTTGGTGGCTTGATTAGTGTTAGTTTCCCTTTTACAAAAGTCCACCTCAATGTTGTTGTGCCACAAAGCGGGCACAATGTCAAAAAATTTGGAGTGCATCATCATCCAACTTTCTTATTGATGTAGAGAGTCAATGTGATTTGAGTCATTAATGCTAGTGTCTGTGGTAGGGATAGTCCAAAAATACTAGATTTTTGGATAATTTTAGCCTATTCTTATATTATTTATTTTAAAAATCCTAAAATTTTAGGAAAGCTTCTAGATTAGGATGGCATGCAAAAAACAAGTTACTTTTTCAGCCAATTTTGGATTTTTCATAGAAAAGAAAGATGGATGAAATCGCACCCGTCGCAATCACAGTGGATAGGTAGAAAACAACACTTTGAAGAAAAAGGAGTGAATTGAAAGATTCTAGGCAGGTGTGTTGAAGTTTTACCCCCCCTTTTGGAGCCAACAGAGCCATCAGATTTGGGTTCTGAGGAGCAAAGAGAAAGCTATTGTTTGATGTATGTTTTTGGTCTATGAGGGAGCTCCAGGAGATCTAATTCTTGGAGATTGCTTCTGAGTAGTGCTAGACAAGGGATTTCAGGTTCTGTCAAGGATATTGATTTGATTCTTTGTGCTTTGTCTTTATTGTATTTACTTCTTGTCTATTCTTTTTTTTCTCTTTCATCTCCTATCTCTACTTCCTTCTATCTTTGATCCCATGCAGGCTTCTACTCAAATAGAAAGTATTGTGATGAATGCTCTAGAAGTAGTTGAGCGTGAGATGAAGTTGTCCAATGGCAGGAATGTATCTGCATATGTATATACCTATACTCAAAAGATTAAATTCTTTGGGGTGGCTCAACTTGCATGGAGCTAGTATTTTGTTTGGATCATTGTACATGAATTGAAAGTGTTTTCGTGCCGCTACGCGCACATCATGTTAAAAAAATATAGTGTGACTTTCTTATTGATTTAGAGAGTCAATGCCATTTTAGACATTAGTGTTAGTGTCCATGGTTTAAAATATTAGATTTTTGGACAAGTTTAGTCAATTTATGATATTTTAGATATTATCTCTTATAAAAATCCATAAAACTATAGACAACTTCTAGATTATGATAACATGTAAAAGAAAGCATGTAGCTTTCAGCTAATTTGAGAGGATTTTATGTAAAAAGAGAGATTGGAAAAATCGTGCAATGCGCGATCGCTGTTCTCAGGCAGTGAACAACACTCCAAAGTGGGCAATAAAGAAGGAGTGATCTAGTTGAATTCTGGCCAGTTGTCCTAGTATTTTACCCCCTTTGGGAGCTATTGGAAGCAACAGATTGGCAATCTGAGCAGCATAGAGGAAGGTATTATTTTATACACGTTTTTGTCTATTAGAGTTTTATCTTTTCATAATGCTGAAATAAACTGACAGGTTTCATCTCTATTAGTATTCTCCTTCATTTTCTATTTCTTTCTAGGAGTATTCTTCTACATCTTCTATTTATTTAAACCCCTTCTTTTTTGTCTACTCCTCTCCCTGAATCTACCTTCACCATGTTGTCTCTTACCCGTGTGGTGGACTTTCGACACCAAACGCATCGACACCGTGTTAGGGGAAGTTTATGCTATCATGAGAGGTGAATTTCGGAAGATATTTGGGCTGATTTGGGCTTATATATTTAGCGATATTCAGAGAATGAGCTATAACATTGTTCTTTTAATTCATTTCTTACTCTACAGAAGACATCTTGTCAAAATATGCAAGTATTATGTGCCCCTATGGCAAAGCAATGTTTGTAGATAATTCATAGATGCTTTGAGTTGAATTAAGAGGAGCTTTTTTCTCTTATTTCTTGGCTATGGTAACTTATCCTTATCAGGAACTTAATTTGAAGCTCTCTTGAAGCAAGTCTCTTTGCCCTACAAGCCTCGTAATTGACTCATAAGATTTTGTCCCTAATAGTCTACATTGAATGTAATCATGCAAAGTTGATTCATGTTATGGCATCATGTATGACTGATGGGATGCAGAGTTGTTTATGATACATGATAGCATACTGTACTTGATTTTATAATTTGCGATTGCTCTTACAGTCAAGAAAACAAGCTTGATTTGGGATAATACTCTTGTGATCTTTGCTAAGAACATGCAGTTGGAAGCTCTATTAATATCTTCAAGAACTTGGCTTGAAACCTTCAACCCTTCTCTTATCTCTATCATCTCCAGAGTCTAAGCTCTTTAACCCAATACATTCTTTTCTCTCAAACCCTTATGATTGACTGTGAAGTAACTCTTGAACCTTTAAACATTCATTGTAATCTACTTATATGCCCACTGTTACAGGCAAAATAGTTGATGTATCTAGTAAGCCACACACTTCTGTGGCTAACCCTATGTTTGTACCTACTATTTTTCCCAGTGTTAGGGAGGATGTATTAGGCATGCGGGATCTTCAATTGAAGGTCACAAAATTAGATGAAAAAGGACAAGAGGAACCCCTAAGCTAGGAAAAAGATGTATGTGGTGTGATAGTTTGTAGCATGAGAGAGGATTCTCCTGCCTATCACGAGGCCTTGGCAGGAAAGCTCATCTTTTGGAAAGATAGCAAGATCCATGCACAAGAA
The DNA here is from genome assembly GCF_053477565.2 of Lygodium microphyllum. NCBI lineage: Eukaryota > Viridiplantae > Streptophyta > Polypodiopsida > Schizaeales > Lygodiaceae > Lygodium > Lygodium microphyllum. The sequence goes on along the minus strand of NC_141140.1, from coordinate 41,026,875 downwards.
ACGGGATTGCCTCTTTCTTTGAATTTTGGAAAGGGAGGTATGCATAAGTTGTTGAAAGACTTGGATGTTTAAAATGCTTATGCGGTTGTACATGTTTCTACTTTTGGTCTACTGTTGAATAGAATGCATGACCAAGTGATGGTTGGTCCAAAGGCTGTAATATAGACACTTGCTTTGCATACAGCTGAAAAGTAAAAAGTTATTGATAGTGAAATGACTCATGCAAGGCAAGACAATCGTGACCTAACTGGTTAGGAATCACTGGTACATGCATATTTAGTGTATGCATATTTAGCAAAGATACAAAACATGGATGTACTTGTGGAAGAGAAATGAAAGAGAGATAAAGATAATGCAAGGACATCTAAAAGAGTGACAAGAAGAAGTGTGGATCAGCCTAAAGCTACAAATCAACCACCTCCCGAGCATGTTATGGAAAAGGTCAATCTCATCAGGAGAAAAAATAGGATAGCAAACAAGAGGGAAAAAAGAAGGGCAAACAGCTAGGATATAAGTTGCAGTCTGGAACTGAGACAACCACAGATCATAAGAAGGTACTTGAAGAATGGATCTTAAACAGTCGGGTGGAATTCACCTTGGGAGAGGTGCTTGGCATTTGCAAGCGAGAATTTCATGATGAGATCATTGACATAATTAAGAGGAACTATCAATTTCTTGGTGATACCACTAGTGCATTAGTGCAATTTGAAAAGGAAACTAGTTTGTTGGATATTCACGCTAAATATGAGCATGAAGTAAGGGCTAGATTATCTATGCAAGATGCTACTAATCAGTGGACAGCATGTGGAAAAGAGAAGAAAGTGGTTAAAAATGCATTGTCTTGTAGCAATATGCATGGTGGAGTAAGGCAGATGCAACAATATGGGAAAGAGACTCTAGGATTTATTCCTCGAAGTCATTACACAAAAAATTATTGGGCTAGGACTACCACTAAACAATAGTGAAAATAGGGGAGTGTGAAACTCCTTGTGTTTCTTTGCTTGACCATAGGTTTGAGATTAATGTCATTGAGCGTGGATTGTATGAAAATGGTGCATGGCTTGTGGACAGTGATCATGGTTGGCATAATCATGGTTGGCATATGAGGGCTGCAAATAATTCTTTAGGGGAGATCTATGATGCATGTCCTAATGTAAAAGTGACGATTGGTGATGTACAAGAAGAGCAACACTTCTTGGTGCAAGATAATTCCTTATATGCAGTGATTTTGGGATAGCCCTATATTACAGGAGTGTGTATGGAAACAACTGTGTTTGATGATGATTCTACTTATGCAAGAGTCAGAAGAAAGGATGGGAGGAAAGTAATCATCCTAGGAATCGCAAGAGTTACCTTTGCCTCCAAATGCAAGGGAATTCAAAGACCTGGATTCTCATTAAGTATTGTTGTAATACCAGGCTGCAATAGTGCTATTTAGAGGATGTACTCACCTCTTAATGGAATGAAGCATGTATTTGCTATTAGTTATCCTTAGCTTGCATCAAATAATTCATGTTGGTTTAAGCCTATGGAAGCTATGTGTGCAAGATTGAACGTATATCTATGAAGTAGACTAATAAGGAACTGAAAGCATTGGGACTGTTAGCTGAAACTAAAGGCATTTCACACATTTTTTATGGGCTGTATATTAAAGACAATATGATTGAAATTTCAGCAACTATACGTGTAGAAAATTAGATTGAAAACATAGTGTTGTCAATATGTTCTTTGGACTATACATGTAGAAAATTAGATTGAAAACATAGTGTTGTCAATATGTTCTTTGGACATGTATGATGTTATAGCATTGTTTGCTTGCTTAGCACGAAGGATTAGAATGGGATGAAGCACTTGTGGACAGAAAGTATAAGACAGTTGAAAAAAAGGTGAAACCAATTGTTTTGCTGCTTCTACTAGAAAGTGAGAGTGTGTATGAAAAAGTGTTAAGGCAACCAAGGTTACAAGATCCTAAAGATATAGATCATCAGTTTACATCTGAAACATTATAGGAACTAGAAGTTGGTGTAGAAGGGTTTCTTTTGCCTGCTCAAAGAGACTATTTTATACAGATGCTTGCTAGGCATGGAAAGGCATTTCCATTTCAGCCAACTAAAATAGGTTGTGTGGATACAAATGTTGTCTCTCCTATGGTAATATTTACTGTGCCACAAGTACCATGGAACTTGAGGCCTATTCTAGTACCTAAAGCTTACTTGCCAAAGCTAATGGATTTGCCAAATGGAAAGTTTTGCATGAAGATCTTGGAGCCCTCTTCATCCTTGTACTCAAATTGTTGGTTTACTATGCCCAAAAAAAATGGGGCTTTGAGATTTATTCAAGATATGCAACCACTCAATAAAGTGACAATAAGAAATGTGGGTGCAAGTCTTGTGGTTGATGAATTTGCAAAGGCTTTTGCAGGTAGAGCGATCTATTCTTTGGGTGATCTTTACTCGGGGTATGATCAATTTCAGCTTGCAGTTGAAAGTAGGGATATCACAACCATGAAGACTCCCTTGGGGTTAGTACAAATGTATACTCTCCCACAGGGTGCAAAAAACTCAATGGCACACATGATAAATGCTATGAATAGGGTAATCAGGGATTTTATACCACAATTGAAAATGCCCTTCTTGGATGATGTTCCAATCAAAGGGTGTGCAGTGGATGAAAAGAATGAAGAGGTGGATGCTCATGGGTGCAAACAGTTTGTTGCATACCATATTGTGGATTGTGAGAGGATTTTGATGCATCTAGAAGAGGTGTATTTAAACCTTTCTGGGACAAAGTCTGTCTTTGGGGTTGAAGAGATTTTGATTGTTTGGCATATGTGTGGGCCCTATGGGCTAAGACCATCACCAACAAAAATAGATGGGATTGATAGAATGCAAGATGTATGCATGAATATATCAGAGGTGTGTATATTATTGGGTTCATGTGTGTTCTATTTGATATGGATTCCTCAGTTTGCACATGTAGCTGATACTCTATATCAGCTCTTGAGGAAAGGTCAAAGGTTTCATTGGGAAAGGAAGCATCAGAAAGCAATGAAGAAATTGAAGCACCTCTTGAAATCTGCTCCTACATTGAGAAAGGCTGATTATGCACATGGAAAGCCTATCATTATTACTATTGATACAAGCCCACCAATCAAGATTGGATGGGAAATTGGGGAAGATGATGAGGAAGGAAAAATATATGCAATTCAGTTTGGTGCTAAAGTATTGATTGAACGATAGACAAGGTATCCATAGGTAGAAAGAGAATTATGGGGAATTCTGACAGCACTGAAATGTAATAAGGAGTATTTTATGGGTGCTCGTGTAGTAAATGAGACCGATTGTTTGCCAGTATTGAATATGATATCTAGTTCTGCTACCCTGGACATTGCTATGCTCCAGTGGATTTCATACATCCAATCTTTAAACCCTGAATTTCAACATATTGCAGGAAGAGATAACCCACTGGCAGACATGTTATCTCGGGCATGCTATGAGAATGAAGATGGGATGATGGATGAGGGGGAAGAATATGACTTTCTTGTCGCTGAAAATGATGTTGTAAGAGTGAATTTAGTAATGCAAGGAGTTGCTACAACATTAACAGAAGCTTGGAAAAAAAAGAGAAGACACTTTAGATGTTTTGTATCTTGTGTGGAAGTGTTTTTGGAAGACAAATATGCATGAGAGTGGCTGAGAATTGGTCAATACCTGAGTACATTAACAAAGAGAGATGAATGGTCAGATGATGAGTTTAAGAAGATCAAGAGAAAATCCTATGGGTTTTTCTTAAAAGATGGATACTTATGGAAACATGCTAAAAAGAAACAAGGTATGCCATTGCAAGTTTTGGGTGACAGATCTTCACAAGTAGATGTTATGCAATAATTTTATGAAATCTTTTAGGTTGGCCATAGAGGTATTTAGGGAGATTTTTCAAAGATCAAAGAAATATATTGGTGGCAGGGTATGTATAAGGATGCTACTCACTTTGTGGAAATATATACAACATATCAAATGTATTCACCTATGAGACATCAGGATGGATTGCATCCCACATATCCATTGTCTCTTCATTTTAAGTGGGTGGTGGATTTAGTCACGATACCTACAGGTCTTTGGAAAATGAGATATCTTGTACTTGCCCATGAATACTTGACTAATCAAGTGGAAGGGAGAGCTCTACGTACTAAGACAACAAATGTCGTGTGTACTTTTCTCTTAGAAGAGATCTTTTGTCGGTATGGCAATATGGAAAAATTTACTGTAGATAGGAGTAAACTAGATGCAGATGAAGCTCATGATTTCTTTGCACGGTTGGGGATAAATCTTGCTTTAACTTCCATTTATAACCCAAAGGAAATGATAAAAGTGAAAGAGGTCATCCACATATTGTGAATGCATTGGCAAAAGCATGTGGAGAGAAGGTAAAAGAGTGGCCACCACATCTGCTCCCTTATGCATTGTGGACTAATAGAACAACAAATAGTGCCGTTACATGATATATACCTGTTGAATTGATGTATGGTCAAAAACCTATCATGCCAATAGAAGAGTTGACACTCACATGGAGTGTGCTACATTGAGAGGAGAAGTTGAATTGAGAGGAGTTTTTGGCCTTCTACATTAGACAATTAGAAAGAAAGTCAAAAGACATAGAGGCAACAGTTGCAAAATTAAGGGCAGTAAGGATATAGAACAAGAAATGGTTCGACAAAAGACATAGATTGAGACCAAGACCCATACAAGATTGGGATTGGGTATTGATTTATGATAGCTGTCTAGACAATTAGCATAATGCCATGCATAAAGTTTCCAAAAGATGGTTTCGACCCTGTGTGGTAAGACAATTGTTTGATAATGCTACTTATGCATTGAATAAGTAGGATGGGACAGCCATAAAACTTCTGATAGTAGGGAAAAGAATCAAACTATTCAAGAGGCGGAATCAACTGCCTATGAGTTGCCAGAATTGGTAGAAAATAGTGGCCATGATACAGGGGCTAGCTAGGAAGATATGGAAGATGAATACGCAAAGGATATGGTTGTAGAGGATCAGGAGGACTCAAAATCTGGTGACAACTAGGATTTTGGCTCATATCAGAGGATGTGTAGGTTCAGAGGTGGTGGATGTCATACCACTACACGGGCACAGTGTGAAAAACTCTAGAGTGCATCATCATCCGACTTTCTTATTGATGTAGAGAATCAATGTGATGTGAGTCATTAGTGCCAGTGTCCATGGCATGGATGATCCAAAAATACTAGACTTTTGGATAATTTTAGCTTATTCTTTATCTTATTTCTTGTAAAAATTCTAAAATTTTAGAAAAGCTTCTAGATTAGGATGGCATACAAAAATCAAGTTCATTTTTGAGAATTTTGGATTTTTCATAGAAAAGAAAGATGGACGAAATTGCATGTGTCATGATCACACTGGATAGTCAGAAAACAATACTTTGAAGAAGAAGGACTGAAGTGAGAGATTTTGGGCTAGGTTTTCTGCAGGTGTCATGTGGTTTTACCCCCTTTCAGAGCCAACAAAGCCATCAGATTTTGGTTCCGAGTAGTAGAGAGGAAGCTATTGTTTGATCCACATTTTTGGTCTACGAGAGGGAGCTCCATGATATCTAATGCTTGGAGATTGCTTCGGAGTACTGCGAGAAAAGGGATTTCAAGTTCTATCAATATATATTGATTTGATTCTTTGTGCTTTTTCTTTGTCGTGTTTACCTCTTCTCTATTCTTTTTCTTCTCTTCCATCTCCTATCTCTACTTCCTTCTATCTCTGATCCTTGATGGATACGACCTTTCAACAAAAACCCCTCCGACAATGTGATTATAAAAAAATCACAATTTAAATTTATGCAAAATTTAATTCGAAACTATTTTCATAAGAAAAAATAAATACCACAAACACATCGCAAATGTACCTCACACACACACACACACACACACACACACACACACACACACATACACACATCAAAGAGTAGGTCTAAGATGTTACACTATAAGGTAAGTTAGTTTTATCAAAACCTAATATATGGCTTGTTATCAATGTTTTTATATTTAGAGTTTAAGATTTGAGGAGTGATATCTATTGATTTATGTTTCCTTATCATTCGTTTTATGTTTAGACACTACAAGATATAGGCCTTATATCGATGTTAAAAGCGACGAAAATGTAAATAACAAAATTTACCCCCTCGTCGCAAAAAGCGTCGTTATTGGCAATGCCATAGAGCAATCGGTATCAAAGTTGTTATCAGCGTCGCTATTTGCACGACATTGATACCGATGCAAATAACGACACTCTACGATGCTAATAATTACATCAATAATGACGCGTACAGTAAATTTGCAACGCTAATAGCGATGGTAATAGGAAAAAAAAAAGGTAGGGCAGCAAGCTGCCCTACCACATATAGCATTGTGTACTTTATTTGGGCCATATAAAATAGTTTATGCACTATGTACAATGCTCGTGTAAACAAAAACAAAGTGTACTTAAATCATAACACTGATACATGAAATAAATACATGATCGCATAATGAAAGCGACTGGTACAATCATGACAAGATATCACTACTACATAGAAAATGTCTATACAGATCAGGCAACCAAAAAAGAAGGGTGTGTGAGCTCCAGGGATTCAAGGGCAAGCTATATATCCTTGCCATCCGAAAGCTCGTCCCACCACAAAGGATCATCGAACGGAATCTGCAAAAAAAGAAACAACTACACATCAGTCCACCATACAATAATGCATTCTAATTAAACATGGTAATTATGGACAAGAAAGATGAGTGACTTACAGGGCTGCCATGTCTATACATTCGGTCGATTAATGCAGTGAGACCGTGCCTCTCTACATATCGAGTCTCAAGGCTGGTCAAATCGCGATTTGTAATGGAGTGCTGCAAAGAAAACAAAATACTAACTGTTAGAAACATGATTGTTAGTATAAAGGATATTACAAAAAAATAAGTAATAAAAACAAAAGAAAAACTTACAAAGTCCTCCAAATATGTCATGTGCCCACCACTCCCAAGATGATGGACCACTCCGGCCTCTAGTTGTGCCCTCGCCACCTCGCGCTGCTGACTCCAATGTCCTGGAGAATCTGTAGCCTCCTCCCTCAGTCTCTGCGCCAATCATCGGCGTCTAGCCACTTGGGCTTTGCAGCCCCACTCTTGAGTGCCTTGCGTGTGTCCAATCGTCTGTGTGACATATATGCACGCATGCAGTTTTCTTCTTTTCTTGTTTGTAGTAGAAGTACTAGTAGTAGTGGTAGTAGTAGTAGTTATTTAGTTTAATTTCTTCATTTCTTGATTTTTGTAGTAGCAGTAGGATATATATATATATATGTTTTGTTAAAGGTGCACCTTTGGTGTCTTCATGAAGGTGAGTACTAGTAGTAGTAGTGGTCCGGTGCAACACCACGGGACAAGAAACACTCCGACATAGGGTAGCTACTCCCTCGTCCCCATGCATAGCATAATAGACTTTACATACTATAGGCCCATCCATAGGGATGTGGAGACCTTACATACATTAATTTTGTTGAGTTACAAGAGAAGAAATCCCTTCTCAAACAATTTAAGAAAGAAAAAAAGAATGATAACAAAAACAAATTGTTTATCATAATGTAGACCAAATGGAAAATGATGAAGGCCCTGATGTTCAAGATCGCGAGGCATGTCTTAATCACTATGTCCCATGTCCTTGTTCTCAATGTAAGTTGGCAATTAGACAAAAACGTCGATTGTCTATGGAACATGTACGACACATCTGTGAGTTTCAATCAAAGATCATTGATCAGGCAATCCAAATTTTGAGCAAACAGTAAGAAAAGTGTATATCAATCCTACATTATATTCACAAACTAATTGAATATCATGTACAAAAACATTGAATGTGGCCGTATAATCTATTACAAGGAGGTGACGTCTCATCCCAAGCAGGAGTGCACCCTTTGCACCTAGTTAGAAGAGTTCGTGGACATGCGATGGATGGAGTGCCTCAGCGAATCCACCACTTGGAAGGTACTACCCAATCTATACTGTCACTACCAGAGGAGATAGACAACCTTCTAGAATTTCCTACAATCTTGGAGCCTAAGATGGAGGGAATGATCGATGCTTTGATGCCCATGGATGTCGAGACATTTGATCCGCTTAGAGAGGAAGCATCCATACCATTATATGATGGATGCCAAGTATCTCACCTAAAGACACTACTTGCACTCCTAAGTGTGCAACCAAAATATGGGTGGAGCGATGTGAGTGTGACCGAGTTATTCAAGTACCTTCTATGTACACTTCGTTGATTTCTTTTTGGCACCATCATAAAAAACAATTGTACTTTTTCAAGGTGTTTTATGATTTTTTTAAAAGGTTATGAAAGTATCATATATTACCACTTGCAAATACCATGCCTGAGTCGTCTTGTGATGATATACGACATGTTTTAGGAAAGCTTGGACTGGACTACAATATCATCCATGCATGTGTCAATGATTGCGTACTGTTTCGAGGAGAATACGAGACTATGGAGACATGTCCAAAGTGTGGTGCTCATAGGTATCGACAGGACTTGCAAGGAAAAACCATCCCTCAAAAAGTTCTTAGACACTTTCTACTTGTCCCTTGTATACATCACATGTTTCATACATCCAACTTGGCGAGCTTGACAATGTGCCATGCGTAGAATAGATTCACAGATGGAGTCCAATGAATATCAGTGGATTCACGTGTAGGGAGTTATATTGACTCTACTCTTCCAGGCTTTGTCCGAGAGCTAGGGAATCTTTGGCTTGATTTTGCTATGGATGGCGTGAACCCATTCGGTTTGCACTCAACTTCTTATAGTGTGTGGCTTGTAGTTCTTGTTAACTACAACATCCCTCCATGGCTTTCTACAAAGAAAGGACACCTCATCCTTAGCTTGCGCATTCCTAGCTGCTACAAAGTCTATGGACATGTATCTTTGTCCATTAGTCAATGAGCTTAAGATTTTGTGAGAGGAGGGGATCACCGTGGAAGATATGAGCAAGAGCGATGGTCGACGGTCCAAGCCATTCTCATGTGGACCATGTATGACTTTGTGGGATTCGGGGAGTGCTCAGGTAAGTAGGCTTCCATTCTCGTTTTGCTAATATCTATCATCTCTCGTTCAAGTTTGGATATCAGCCTTCTGAGGAAATGTCAGAAATTTCATTGGGAAAGGAAGCATCAGAAAGCAATGAAGAAATTGAAGCATCTCTTAAAATCTACTCTTACATTGAGAAAGGCTGACTATTCACATGTAAAGTCTATCATTATTACTATTGATACAAGCACAATCGGGATTGGATGGGAAATTAGGCAAGATGATGAGGAAGGAAAAATATATGCAATACGCTTTGGTGCTAAAGTATTGACTGAACGATAGAGAAGGTATCCACAAGTTAAAAGATAATTATGGAGAATTGTGACAGCCCTTAAATGTGATAAGGAATGTTTTATGGGTGTTCATGTAGTCGTTGAGACCGATTGTTAACTAGTATTGGGTATGATTACTAGTTGTGCTACCCCAGACATTGCTTTGCTTCGGTGGATTGCATACATTAAATCTTTGAACCCTAAATTTTAGCATATTGCAGGAAGAGATAACTGAGTGGCAGACATGTTATCTTGAGCATGCTATGAGAAGGTAGATGCGATTATGGATGAGGAGGAAAAAGATGGCTTTCTTGCGGCTGAAAATGATGTTGCAAGAGTGAATTTACCAATGCAAGGTGTTGCTATAGCATTAACAAAAGCTTGGACAACAAAGAGAAGACACTTTAGATGTTTTGCATCTTGTGTAGAAGTGTTTCTAGAAGACAAATATGCAGGAGAGTGGCTGAGAATTGGTCAATACCTCAGTACATTAACAAAGAGAGATGAATGGTTAGATGAGGAGTTTAAAAAGATTAAGAGGAAAGCCTATGGGTTTTTCTTAAAATATTGATACTTATGGAAACATGCTAAAAAGAAACAGGGTATGCCATTGCGAGTTTTGGGTGACAAAGCTTCACAAGTAAATGTTATACAAGAATTTCATAAAAGCTTATGGGCTAGCCATAGAGGTGTTTGGGGTACTTTTGCAAAGATCAAAGAATGATATTGGTGGTAGGGCATGTATAAGGATGTTGCTCACTTTGTGCAAACATGTATGACATATCAAATGTATTCATTTGTGAGATATCAGGATGGATTGTAGCCCACATATCCATTGTCTCTTCATTTTAAGTGCGTGGTGGATTTGGTGACAATGCCTATAGGTCTTTGGAAAATGAGGTATCTTGTGCTTTCCTATGAAGACTTGACTAATCCAGTGGAAGGGAGAGCTCTATGTACTAAGACAACAAATGCCGTGTGTGCTTTTCTCTTGGAAGAGATCTTTTATCGGTATGGCTGTGTGAGAAAAATTACTGGAGATAGGGGTGAGCTGGATGCAGAAGAAGCTCATGATTTCTTTGCATGGTTGGGGATAAAGCGTGCTTTAACTTCATCCTACAACCCTGAAGGAAATGAAAATAGTGAAAGAGATCATCCACCTATTGTGAAGGCATTGGCAAAAGCATGTGGAGAGAAGGTAAAAGAGTAGCCACGATTGCTCCCTTATGCTTTGTGGACTGACAGAACAACTCATAGTGCTGTTAAAGGATATACGCCTGTAGAATTGATGTATGGTCAAAAACCTATCATGCCAATAGAAGATATGACAGTCATATGGAGTGTGCTACCTTGGGAGGAGGAGTTATTGGCCTTATGCATTAGATAGTTGGAAAGAAATTCAAAAGACATAGAGACAACAATTGCAAAGTTAAGGGCAGCAAGGATACAGAACAAGAAATAGTTTTACAAAAGACATAGACTGAGACCAAGAACCATTGAAGATGGGGATTGGGTATTGGTTTCCAAAAGATGGTTTGGACCCTATTTGGTAAGAGAGGTATTTGATAATGCTACTTATGCATTAAATGAGCTGGATGGGAAAGCCATAAAACTTCCAGTAGTAGGGAAAAAAATAAAATTATTCAAGAGGCAGGAATCTACTGCCTATGAGTTGCCAGAATTGGAAGAAAATAGTGGCCATGATACAGGGGCTAGCCAAGAAGATATGAAAGATAATGTAATATTTCCGGCCATGTGAAGTTTCGGGAAAATAATAAGGTTACAGTGAAGTTTCGGACGGGCTAGTCTAAACTAACACACCTTCACTGAGTCCATACAAGTCACGGCTTTTCGAAACCGTGTATTTCCCATAAGAACCTCCTCTTGGGAGGAGGACAAGGGATAATAATGGGAATTTAGGTAAATTTCTTTTTCTTTTTTCCTCAGCCAAAGCGTGGCTGAGGGAAGATAATGATGCTTAACTAAGATGGAGTAGTCGTGGAGAGGAGGGAATCCATGCACGATCCACGTGGGGAGGGAAGGTACCTCTTCCCCCCCTCCTATATAAAACCTGAGGAAGGAGGAAAGAGGGAGAGACGACGCCCTTCACCCTGTCGAAGCCAGGAGCTGTTTGAGAAGGGAGGATGCTGCAGGAAGCTACGGATCGCCACATTCGTGAGGAAGGAAGAGTTGAAGCATTGATGTGCTGACGGAGGCCGTGTGGTAGTCGTAAAGGGAGGAAGCCATTATAGCTGAAGGACTCAGCAGCGAGGAGAGAGGCGAGGGGGCTGCCGTGGAGCAAACGCCGCCAGCCAGCAGTCGACGATCAGCCGCCATCCTCGCCATTCAGCCGCCATCGGACGCCTGACTGCCACGTACTCCTTGGTCTTTCTTTTATCCCACGTGGCTTCTTGGAAGCCTTGGGAAACTTCCAAGGGGGGGGGGTTTCCTAAGCCCCCCTTCGTGTGGTCTTTGAAACTACCCTATCCTTTCCAAATTTTTTTACCCTAAAGGCCCTTAGGACTCTTACTAATAGCCTTTAAGGCTACCTTATTTTCCCCTTTTAAACTCCTCCCTAAAGCCTCCCCTTAGGGTCTTTTTTTTTCCCCCTAGAGTTTTCCCTTAGGACTGTATAAAGCCTTTTCCCACTTGCGATCTTAACAAAGGGATTCTTAACCCCGGTTATAAATTTTTTTTTAAAAAAAACCCTCTTAGCTCTTTCTATGGTTTTAAATTCCCCTTCCCCGGAGTTTAGGCTTAAACTTGTCCTACACCCTTTTTCCGTCACAATTTAAGGCCTTTCCCCATTAAGACCCCTTTCCCTAGTGATTTAAAGCATTATATTCTCTTCCCCCTTGGGTTCGGAATCATTTCCCCCTTTTCGTGTGAAAACCCGCATGAGCCTAATTGCCTAAAAGTCCTTAGACCTTTACTTATAATCTTTACGGCTATTAATTTCCCTTAAAGCTCTCCTATACCTTGCGTCTTTTTCCACACCTTGATATTCCCGTTCGTGCAAGCTTACTAAGGCCATTAAGCTTGTCCCATGGCTTTAATGCATCTTAGTGGTAAAAGTTTCTAAAACACCCTTTTCAATTCCCGAATTCAAGGGGGGAACCTTCCAAAACTACTTTTGACGAACGGTGCAAGGAGCGACGGTGGAATTCTAAGGAGAAGTTATAAAGCTGCTTCCACGTTCAACGGACCACACTTGCGATGCCTCCTAAGAAAGTCCAAGGCGTAACCGCGGGAGAGTCATCTCCCGGTATCCATGTGGATATCTCACCTCAAAGCCAGGTTTTCTTCTTGATGTTAATTTGGGTTTTAGTCAATCATGCAAAGAAAAATTAAGGAAATATATATATGTTCGAATCAATTCTAACGAAGGAGTGAGCTTATGAATGACAATATATTCAAATTAGCTTCCATCAAATTGCATCAAGCATTGTAAAATAATAGGCAATACTATCCGTTACTATAGTATTTTAAAGAAATTATATCCTGCTCCATTAGTCTTATTCTTTTCTCAACGGATCATGGCAAAACGGCTAAATTCATGAAAAGTTTCCTTCAAATGCTCAAATTATTAGAGAGTTATCTTTGCTAGTTGCAAGGCAACTGTTGTTAATTGGCATGAGTTTATCTTAAAGAAAACGGAAGTCAAAAGTTAGAAATTAACAAAAATTAGACATAGGAAATCATTTGGAAAGAAAATGTAATGGGAAATTGCTGGATGAGACTTTATTAACACTTTTTCCCCTCCAAATAGAGGACTTGGAACAAATAAAGTGTGTATTCACCAATTCCTTAGCTAGATATTTAGGAGTATCGTCACCTTTTTTTTATGCTATATGCCAAATCAGACTGTATTGATTGAGAAGGTAATCAAAGATAGTAAAAACCGTGACAAGATGAGTAAGATTACCCTCCTAAAGTTGACAAAACCAATCTTTCCAAAAGATAACCGGACCAATCTAAACATAGAAACATTCATACCCTAAAACACTGGACTACTTATCTTACCGCAAGGACAATAAACTCATAAAAAAGAAATTAGGGTCGTCCCTAAGGCTCTCAAATAAAGAAACCCTAGGCCTGATATATGTCAGATTATGGAGTCTAAACAGACTATTCCATCATCTGACTTGCGCAACATATATGAAATCATCCTTTTCGACGACGCCAGATCCTTACACAAGTTATCTTGCAAAAAGACGTCGTTTTTGGATATCCTTCAAAATAAGAAAAGTTGTAAAATAGAAACTAGCATATCTAAGGTACTTTAGGGTAAGCCAAACTAGGTATACCCTACATCCGAATGTAAGGATCCTTGCCAAAGTTACAAGACATCTTAAGAACGACTGCCGATACACTCAAAAAGGAAAGAACACTTCTTTAGCAGTTTGCCATACAACTGGGTTGGTTAATGGAAATGTTTGTGCTTGCTAGAGATTTTAGAGCTATGTTTGATTTATGAATTACAAATTAAATAAGTATCTATACTTCAGGTTAAAAACCTGAAGGGAGAGGCAGCTTCAGTTACCCCCGACTGCCTGCCTGACCCTAACCAAGGGGGTTGTTTGACCGTGCCGGGAACGTGGACCGAACCCGCCGCGAGAGGTCTCTCCGTTGAGTTCTACTTGGAGCACGAGGACGCTTGGGTGCCAGGGGGGGCTCTGGCCGTAAATCCCTCGCCTTCCGGGCCCTGCACAAGGGGCTAACGCGACTCGGGATTGGATCCCGGAGCCCGTATACTAGTCGACGGGTGGAAGCTTGGAATAGTGATCCCTGGAGATTACTTGTTAGCCTCCGGGCAGATTATGGATAAGCCTACGGGCGGAACTTATTGTAATTCAAAGATAAAATGATGAGATGTTGAAAGAACTTGCTTGATATTGTTTTTATATGTCACGTGATAAAATTACGTGAAGGAACCAGTGCTTAAACAAGATTAATTAAAGAAGCTGATTGTTATATGTCAAACTAATGTGTTAGATAATTACATAACTAAAACAAACCGAGGAAAGTGCGGAGGATGGACCATGGGTCCGTCCTACGGTTGGGTGGTCTCGGTTAGCCGGGAACTTTTCTCATAAATCTCGAAAGACAGCGGAATGATCATCATCATCAAAAAGAATAACAAGAGCGATGACCTAGAGTTACGTCTTACCCGATTGACGTTGTTTTAGGGGAACGGAATGGGACTATGCCTTATGGCAGAGAGGTTGAGCTTTGCATCCCTCTTGTTTCCCATTCTCCTTGAACCAAGTGCAGCGTGAATCCGCTTCGGACCTGGCGTTTCTGCGTAAAGTAGTTCGCTCGGGTCTGACGCTAGTTGCTGTTAACTAGTGACCCATTAGGAAAACCCAAATTCCGGTCGATCCTAAGTGGAAACGGCCAGGATACTTCCGCTACGTGGCAGACGCTGGAAGAACTAGATCGCAAAACCTGTAACATTCCATGGGAGTGTCGGGTGGAGCTTCCTAGACATCCTTTCCGATGGACTGCTAAGACGTGTCCTGGATGATACTAGGGGACACGTTACAGTTGGTATCAGAGCCGACCAACAACGGAATTGTTTTTATGAGATCTCAATAAAATGAAGTAAAGAAATTGTTGTTGTCCAAAAATTTCCTCATCATCAATACTGTCTTGCAGAACTATGAAGCGTGGAACAAGTTTTTGGTGTTCCGGGTCATGTTTATGACTGCAATGCATTCTCCGCATTATAGACAAAGAGTTGAAATGATGAACATCCTGGAGCAGATTTATAATCCATCACCTTTATATATAGAACGAAGATGGACTGGGTCTTCAGGAATCTACTACATAGCTGCCCACCGGTTCGCTTATCTACAGACCAACCTGAAAAGGATCAAGTGGTTGGAAGACTTGAAAGTCGTGAAGCTGTTCATTTTTGTGGAGGCTCACGTAAATTCGACTTTGCATATTCAAGGTCGGAGGGTTGAATTGAACTCATATGTATATGAGGAAGTAACCCGTGTAATCCCAGCCGACAGGATTAAGGTGTTGGGCCGCCATGAGAAGTATGGATTCCAGCGGAAAGGATATCCTGAACTTCCAATGAATTATCGATTCCTAAAGATCCATGACCCACCCTACTATTACACAGTTCCTGTAGACAAATGCAATACAATGTTGTTCTCCCCAAACTGAATGTAATGATTGGATTATCATCACACGAGATGTTGTATAAGGCTATGCCCACGTAAATATAAATAAGGACTTCTTTTATCATTATCCGACTGTGCATCAGAGTTGTTAAAAAAGTTAAGTAGCTTCATGATTTACGAGATAGTTGAACTAAAGATAAGCTAATGTCAATTATCATACAATAATGTTAAGAAAACTTTTATCCAGGCACAACCCCAGGTACAAGTTCCAGATTCGCCCCCTACATCAAGTACTGCTGTGATCCAGGAGAAGAAGTTCCTCCTCAAACAGATAAAGCCACCCGAGTTTGACGGGAGAGGCAGATTCGTCCAGTCTGATGCTGAAATTTGGATTGAATCTATGGAGGATTACTTTGAGGCAGCTGGTACTGCACCTACCAATCAGGCCATGCTCGCCAAATTAAAACTCACCGGTGAAGCTAGACTATGGTGGAAACAATGGTGCAGGGATCAAGGGACTTCAGAGGGGTCCGTTACCTGGGAGAAGTTAAAGAAAGCCGTGCAGGGGAGATATTTGCCACCTGCATATCGTACACAGAAAATGAATGAGTTCTATGAGCTAAAACAGCTAGGACTCACCCTTGACGCATACTACTCTAAATTTGTCTCACTCTTAAAGTATGCGCCACAGATGGACACGACGCAGCAGGTGTCCAATATTTGCGCAGGCTTAAATCCACCTGTAAATACCCGTCTCGAATCTATGCGTCCATCAGATCTTCAGGATGCACTCATTCGAGCGGCACCTATAATTCAGGAAGTGCAAGCTAGACCAAGGGGTAACAAAAATTGGTCTTATAGCGACCCGAACAGAGGAGCATTCAGACCCCAAGTAAAGAGAGTTCAAAGTCACAATCAGGGACAAAGGAAGAAAGCAAGGACAAATAACGTCAACAACCTTGTTCCTACTCACAGTAATGGCCGAAACCTCCGATGTTTCCACTGCAACGAACTCGGTCACTTCAAAAGGCAATGTCCCAAGCTCAGCGAGGGACATCGTCAAGGTGCAGGCCGCGGTCAAGGAGCCGCCACCCGTGGAAGAGGAAGAACTGCCTGCATTACCAATAGGAAAAGATGCGAAGCAGAAGAAGAGGAAGATCCGACTATGGAAGCAGAATTCGAAAGAGCGACAGTCCATGCCGCTTTACACAAGAAGGGACCAAATCGCCAGTTTTCGGTGATTCAAACACCGTCGGACTATCAAGGTAAAAGTTTCAAAACCTTGATTGATTGTGGCAGTACACATTCCTTTATCTCACCAGCGTGTGCAAAAAGATTAGGAATAGCCACAGTAGAAGCACCTACCCTACTTGTGGAATTGGCAAACGGTCGTGAGGTAGCTTGTACTAGGCAAACTGCTAAGGAAGAATTGTTTTTGGGAGGAAAGAAAACCTCAGTCAAATTCAGAGTCATGAATTTAGGTATCCATGAGTGTCTACTCGGGATGGATTGGCTTAAGCCTAATGACGCCCACATCCACTGTGGAATTCCTTTCGAAACTCTGAAAAGGAGATTGTCACAACTCAAGGTGAGGCAGGAGTGCCAAAAATCCAATTAGCCAAAGTATCGCGGATCATAAAAGGAGTCAGAAAAGGATTACCCGTTTACCTGATCAAACTCAACAAGTTAGATAAAAAACAAGAGTCTCATGAAGGACCTTCTTGGCTAAAAGAATACGCTGACGTATTCCCTGAGGAATTGACTGAACTTCCGCCTCCAAGAGAAGTTGATCATGAAATAAGGCTAGTGCCTGGAGCTGCGCCAATTGCAAAAAGACCTTATAGAATGTCCATAACGAAAGCTATTGAGTTGAAGGAACAACTCAAGCAACTGTTAGATCAGGGTTACATTCGGCCTAGCAACTCACCATGGGGAGCTCCAGTACTATTCCAGAAAAAGAAAGATGGGACACTTCGACTATGTATTGATTACCGTGGGTTGAATCAATCAACAGTCAAGAACAAGTATCCTATTCCTAGAATAGATGAGCTTCTTGATCGCCTTCAAGGTGCAAAGATCTTCTCCAAAATTGATCTCAGGTCAGGTTACTATCAAATAAGGATCAAGGATGAAGATATTCCAAAAACGGCCTTCAATACAAGATATGGGCACTTTGAGTTCTTGGTTATGTCATTCGGGCTTACAAATGCACCTGCCACCTTCAATAGATTAATGCAGGATATTTTTAGACCATATCTTGATGATTTCGTGCTTGTCTTCTTCGATGACACTTTAGTTTATTCTAAACAGGAAGAAGATCATGAACCTCAACTTCGGATTGTCCTTGAGACAATGAGGTCTCATAAGCTGTATGCAAAAATGAAGAAGTGTGCATTCTTCAAGCGCCAGATTGAATATCTAGGATACATAGTATCATCAGAAGGAATATCAGTAGACCTAGCCAAAGTCAGAGATGTGCTTGAATGGCCAATACCAGTATCAGTCAAAGAAATATGTAGCTTTCTTGGCTTGACAGGATGGTATAGGGTCTTTATCAAAAACTATGCTTTGCTTGCAGCACCTCTTACCGACTTACTAAAGAAGTAGACTTCTATTACATGGTCAACTCCCGAACAAAATAGCTTCGACCAATTGAAGCAATGTTTGGTATCAGCACCTATTCTAAAACTTCCTGACCTCAATAAGGAGTTCGAGGTAGTAACTGATGCCAGCATTCTTGCCTTGGGGTGTGTACTTATGCAGGAAGGTCATCCAGTAGCATATTCTTCAAGGAAATTGAAGAGTCATGAAAAGAATTATGCCACGCATGATCTGGAATTATTAGCTGTCATCCATGCTCTAAAGCTTTGGAGACACTACCTGTTGGGTAACAAGTTTACTCTAGTAACCGATCATAAGAGTCTCAAGTGGATTTTTACCCAGAACGAGCTCAACATGAGGCAACGTCGGTGGATTGAAGTATTGGAGGAGTATGATTTTGAAATCAAGTACCGACCAGGGAAAGAGAATGTAGTTGCCGATGCACTCAGTCGCAAGGCATTCCTAAATTCCCTAATCTTACAAAATCCATCAACGGCCAGATCTCTGGCTACAAAGGTATCCATGCCAAGCAACCCTATACTGGAACTAGCTAGAGAGGAAGCAAGCCATGATTTGGCCTACCAAACAATGATAAAAGAAATATCTACCAAGGAGCAGAATCTGAAGTCACAAGCTAAGTATTGGGGATTTTCCATTGATAATGGACTTGTCTACTACAGAACAAGGCTATGTATACCAACAAGCCAGCCACTTAAGCAGAAGATATTATGGGAAGCTCATGATTCCCCTTTCGCAGGACATCCTGGCTATGCAAAAACTCTTAATGTAGTTAGGAAGAGCTACCATTGGGAGAGGCTCAAAGGTGACGTTCTTAAATATGTCACTGAATGTTTGTCTTGCCAACGTATCAAGGCTGAACATGTCATGATGCCAGGAAAATTGCAACCACTGGACATTCCCCAAATGAAATGGGAATTCATCAGTATGGATTTTGTTGTGGGCTTACCCCAAGTCCAAGGAGGATACAATTCCATTATGGTTGTGGTTGACATGCTTACCAAGGTTGCACACCTGATTCCAGTAAAGACAAACTTTAAAGCCTCTGACATTGCAAGATTGTTTATCAAGGAAATATTCAAGCTACATGGGTTACCTAAAAGAATCATTAGTGATCGAGATTCTCTCTTCACATCACACTTCTGGAGAGCTATCTTTGAAGCTATTGGGACTCAACTCTGTTTTAGCACCGCCTACTATCCCCAAACGGATGGACAAACAGAGCGAGTGAATCAAATCATTGAGGATATGCTTAGGGCATACTGCTGTCGAGAGCCGAAGAGGTGGATTCAATACTTGCCATTAGTGGAATTTGCCTACAATGCTTCTTACCAGCAGAGCATTCAAATGACCCCTTTCCAGGCATTGTATGGTCATGATTGTCGAAGTCCCCTAAACTTTTCTGATCCAACCTTAAGAGTTGAAGCTTCAAGACAAATGTTGGAGGACATGGATGACCAAATAAGGTCAATAAGACAAGACATACAAGCAGCCAAGGATAGACAAAAGGCATATGCAGATTTGAAACGTCAAGAGAGGGTCTTCGGTGAAGGAGACATGGTCTTCATTCGGGTACGCCCTAAAAAGAGTTCTCTATCCCTGGGAAAATGCAAGAAGCTAAGTCCAAGGTATTGTGGACCATATAAAATCCTCAAATGCCTAGGACCCAATGCTTATAGATTGCAACTCCCTGAGAACCTAAAAGTTCACAATGTATTCCATATCAGCCTATTGAAAAAATATGTACCCAACCCTAACCATGTACTTGATGACCAACAAATTGTAATGCCTAGTCAAGGAGTCCTTGAGCTAAGGCCGGATAGACTTCTAGATGTTAGGGAGAGACAGTTAAGATCCCGAACCTTGAGAGAATATCTCGTCCAGTGGAAGGATTATCCCGAGGAAGATGCTACATGGATAGACGAAGGCACCTTCAACCAACAATATCCCCAATTTAACTCGAGATGAGGACATCTCGATTCTTCTAAGGGGGAGAGAATGTAATATTTTCGGCCATGCGAAGTTTCGGGAAAATAATAAGGTTACAGTGAAGTTTCGGACGGGATAGTCTAAACTAACACACCTTCACTGAGTCCATACAAGTCACAGCTTTTCGAAACCGTGTATTTCCCATAAGAACCTCCTCTTGGGAGAAGGACAAGGGATAATAATGGGAATTTAGGTAAATTTCTTTTTCTTTTTTCCTCAACCGAAGCGTGGCTGAGGGAAGATAATGATGCTTAACTAAGATGGAGTAGTCGTGGAGAGGAGGGAATCCATGCACGATCCACGTGGGGAGGGAAGGTACCTCTTCCCCCCCTCCTATATAAAACCTGAGGAAGGAGGAAAGAGGGAGAGACGATGCCCTTCACCCTGTCGAAGCCAGGAGCTGTTTGAGAAGGGAGGATGCTGCAGGAAGCTACGGATCGCCACATTCGTGAGGAAGGAAGAGTTGAAGCATTGATGTGCTGACGGAGGCCGTGTGGTAGTCGTAAAGGGAGGAAGCCATTATAGCTGAAGGACTCAGCAGTGAGGAGAGAGGCGAGGGGGCTGCCGTGGAGCAAACGTCGCCAGCCAGCAGTCGACGATCAGCTGCCATCCTCGCCATTCAGCCGCCATCGGACGCCTGACTGCCACGTACTCCTTGGTCTTTCTTTTATCCCACATGGCTTCTTGGAAGCCTTGGGAAACTTCCAAGGGGGGGGGGTTTCCTAAGCCCCCCTTCGTGTGGTCTTTGAAACTACCCTATCCTTTCCAAATTTTTTTACCCTAAAGGCCCTTAGGCCTCTTACTAATAGCCTTTAAGGCTACCTTATTTTCCCCTTTTAAACTCCTCCCTAAAGCCTCCCCTTAGGGTCTTTTTTTTTCCCCCTAGAGTTTTCCCTTAGGACTGTATAAAGCCTTTTCCCACTTGCGATCTTAACAAAGGGATTCTTAACCCCGGTTTTAATTTTATTAAAAAAAAAAACCCTCTTAGCTCTTTCTATGGTTTTAAATTTCCCTTCCCCGGAGTTTAGGCTTAAACTTGTCCTACACCCTTTTTCCGTCACAATTTAAGGCCTTTCCCCATTAAGACCCCTTTCCCTAGTGATTTAAAGCATTATATTCTCTTCCCCCTTGGGTTCGGAATCATTTCCCCCTTTTCGTGTGAAAACCCGCATGAGCCTAATTGCCTAAAAGTCCTTAGACCTTTACTTATAATCTTTACGGCTATTAATTTCCCTTAAAGCTCTCCTATACCTTGCGTCTTTTTCCACACCTTGATATTCCCGTTCGTGCAAGCTTACTAAGGCCATTAAGCTTTTCCCATGGCTTTAATGCGTCTTAGTGGTAAAAGTTTCTAAAACACCCTTTTCAATTCCCGAATTCAAGGGGGGAACCTTCCAAAACTACTTTTGACGAACGGTGCAAGGAGCGACGGTGGAATTCTAAGGAGAAGTTATAAAGCTGCTTCCACGTTCAACGGACCACACTTGCGATGCCTCCTAAGAAAGTCGAAGGCGTAACCGCGGGAGAGTCATCTCCCGGTATCCATGTGGATATCTCACCTCAAAGCCAGGTTTTCTTCTTGATGTTAATTTGGGTTTTAGTCAATCATGCAAAGAAAAATTAAGGAAATATATATATGTTCGAATCAATTCTAACGAAGGAGTGAGCTTATGAATGACAATATATTCAAATTAGCTTCCATCAAATTGCATCAAACATTGTAAAATAATAGGCAATACTATCCGTTACTATAGTATTATAAAGAAATTATATCCTGCTCCATTAGTCTTATTCTTTTCTCAACGGATCATGGCAAAACGGCTAAATTCATGAAAAGTTTCCTTCAAATGCTCAAATTATTAGAGAGTTATCTTTGCTAGTTGCAAGGCAACTGTTGTTAATTAGCATGAGTTTATCTTAAAGAAAACGGAAGTCAAAAGTTAGAAATTAACAAAAATTAGACATAGGAAATCATTTGGAAAGAAAATGTAATGGGAAATTGCTGGATGAGACTTTATTAACACTTTTTCCCCTCCAAATAGAGGACTTGGAACAAATAAAGTGTGTATTCACCAATTCCTTAGCTAGATATTTAGGAGTATCGTCACCTTTTTTTTATGCTATATGCCAAATCAGACTGTATTGATTGAGAAGGTAATCAAAGATAGTAAAAACCGTGACAAGATGAGTAAGATTACCCTCCTAAAGTTGACAAAACCAATCTTTCCAAAAGATAACCGGACCAATCTAAACATAGAAACATTCATACCCTAAAACACTGGACTACTTATCTTACCGCAAGGACAATAAACTCATAAAAAAGAAATTAGGGTCGTCCCTAAGGCTCTCAAATAAAGAAACCCTAGGCCTGATATATGTCAGATTATGGAGTCTAAACAGACTATTCCATCATCTGACTTGCGCAACATATATGAAATCATCCTTTTCGACGACGCCAGATCCTTACACAAGTTATCTTGCAAAAAGACGTCGTTTTTGGATATCCTTCAAAATAAGAAAAGTTGTAAAATAGAAACTAGCATATCTAAGGTACTTTAGGGTAAGCCAAACTAGGTATACCCTACATCCGAATGTAAGGATCCTTGCCAAAGTTACAAGACATCTTAAGAACGACTGCCGATACACTCAAAAAGGAAAGAACACTTCTTTAGCAGTTTGCCATACAACTGGGTTGGTTAATGGAAATGTTTGTGCTTGCTAGAGATTTTAGAGCTATGTTTGATTTATGAATTACAAATTAAATAAGTATCTATACTTCAGGTTAAAAACCTGAAGGGAGAGGCAGCTTCAGTTACCCCCGACTGCCTGCCTGACCCTAACCAAGGGGGTTGTTTGACCGTGCCGGGAACGTGGACCGAACCCGCCGCGAGAGGTCTCTCCGTTGAGTTCTACTTGGAGCACGAGGACGCTTGGGTGCCAGGGGGGGCTCTGGCCGTAAATCCCTCGCCTTCCGGGCCCTGCACAAGGGGCTAACGCGACTCGGGATTGGATCCCGGAGCCCGTATACTAGTCGACGGGTGGAAGCTTGGAATAGTGATCCCTGGAGATTACTTGTTAGCCTCCGGGCAGATTATGGATAAGCCTACGGGCGGAACTTATTGTAATTCAAAGATAAAATGATGAGATGTTGAAAGAACTTGCTTGATATTGTTTTTATATGTCACGTGATAAAATTACGTGAAGGAACCAGTGCTTAAACAAGATTAATTAAAGAAGCTGATTGTTATATGTCAAACTAATGTGTTAGATAATTACATAACTAAAACAAACCGAGGAAAGTGCGGAGGATGGACCATGGGTCCGTCCTACGATTGGGTGGTCCCGGTTAGCCGGGAACTTTTCTCATAAATCTCGAAAGACAGCGGAATGATCATCATCATCAAAAAGAATAACAAGAGCGATGACCTAGAGTTACGTCTTACCCGATTGACGTTGTTTTAGGGGAACGGAATGGGACTATGCCTTATGGCAGAGAGGTTGAGCTTTGCATCCCTCTCGTTTCCCATTCTCCTTGAACCAAGTGCAGCGTGAATCCGCTTCGGACCTGGCGTTTCTGCGTAAAGTAGTTCGCTCGGGTCTGACGCTAGTTGCTGTTAACTAGTGACCCATTAGGAAAACCCAAATTCCGGTTGATCCTTAGTGGAAACGGCCAGGATACTTCCGCTACGTGGCAAACGCTGGTAGAACTAGATCGCAAAACCCGTAACATTCCATGGGAGTGTCGGGTGGAGCTTCCTAGACATCCTTTCCGATGGACTGCTAAGACGTGTCCTGGATGATACTAGGGGACACGTTACAGATAAAGAAGCAAAGGATATGAAAGATGAAGAAGCCAAGAAGATATGATAGATGAAGAAGGAAAGGATATGGTTGCAGAGGATGAGGAGGACTCAGAATCCAGTGACAACTAGGATTTTGGCACATATCCAAGGATGAGCAGGTTTAGAGCGGGTGGATGTCGTTATGTTATGTGGACATAGTGTGATAAAGCATGAAATGCATTAGCATCCAACTTCTTTATCGATCTAGAGAGTCAATGGAATATGAGTCATTAAAACTAGTGTGAGTTGCATGGATTATCCAGAAGTACTAGATTTTTGGATAATTTTAGCCGATTTTTGATATTATTTATTGTAAAATTTTGAAAAAGTTAAAAAAACTTCTGCATTAGGATGACATGCAAAAAGCAAGTTGCTTTTTCAACTAGTTATGGGATTTTCATAAAAAAGCAACGCGATCGTTGTAAATAGGCTGAAAACTGTAGTTTGAATTGGAAGAGGAAGAGGAAGTGATCAGGGAGAACAGGTTTCTTGAGGTTTCACCCCCCTTTCGGAGCCAACAGAGCCATTAGATTTGGGATCTAAGCAATAGAGAACGAGGTATAATTTTGATGTACGTTTTGTTCTACAAAGAAGCTCTAGGAGATGTAATGCCTAGAGAATACTTTTGAGTAATGCAAGGATTCCAAGTTCTTTTAATACATATTGATTCGATTCATTGTGTTTTTTCTTTATCGTGTTTACCTCTTGTCTATTCTCTTTTTACTTTTTCATCTTCTATCTCTACTTCCTTCTACATTTGATCCCCTGTGGATTCCTTTCTACAAAAACCCCTCCGATAGCGGGAAGAAGTGGAGACAAATTGTCTCTTTGAGAAGTACCTGCCCACTAGCATGCTCACAATACAAACCCAGCTTCTGGTGCATCTTGTGGATGAAGTGGAGATTGCTCAACTTGTCCATACGCAATGGATGTTTTTCTTGGAGCGCTTCATGAAAACCCTAAAAGACTTTGTGCAACAACGAGCTCCGCTAGAAGTAGCATGGCTGAAGGTTGGTTGGTGTCTAAGGTATTAGTGTATATTTCATAGTGGCTATCAATGGTGGATTCAAACAATAGTATGTTATTGCTGAAGGACGACGATACACTGATTCGAGATGTGGTGGAAAAAGAATGGATGCTGCAATGGAGGAGAAAGTGAATCGTTTTTGTATGTTGCACCATGCCCCCCATGGAGACGTGGCTCGCTAGGTAGGAGCAAGCCAGGAAAGATTGGGAAGAATCATGATCTGAATTTTGACATAATATGCACCATCAACCAATTTGATATCCGGAGGGCAAGGAGGAGATGCCATAGTTTATGTCAACACGATGGTTACATGGAGCTTTGAGCGCAACATTTCACGAAGAGGTGAAGGTCTCAACTACTGAGAAGTGGGAATTGTCAAGGGGATGTAGTCCAAAGGTGACGACGTGTTTAGGGTTTCGTATCTAGATTTTATATGTAACAAATAATTAACGGTTTCAATGTATTGTACAAAATAAATAGTGCGGCATGGTCACGCAGATGGCATTTTCGCGTGGAGCGTATCGACAAAATGTGCTCCACAATAGATTGTGGTATCATGACAAAGTTTAAGCAAGAGAGCCGAGGATGAGCAATGGATCCAAATACCATTATAGATGAGATGGAGTATTTTGGAAACTTGCAAAGTATTATCACGGTGGTTTTTTTCATGTAGATTCTCCATGATCACTACAACAAAAACGAGGCATACACGCGCATGTTAGACGCGCAAAGTCGGGCGCGTCTATCACAGCGTCTATAAGTGCGTGTAAACGTGCGTGTAAATAGATGCAATTTTTGCGTCTATATATCCGCGCAAATAGACGCTAATATAGACGCGCGAGTAGACACACAATTATTTAACCACCTAAAATTAACAATTCACATAATTAAAAAACCAAAGTTAATAATTATTTAACCACCTGAAATTGATTCTTGAGCATGCACATGTGCGCATGATAAAAACCATAGAATTAAGAATACACATTGAATCATTGAATTTAAAAAATAGAGTTAATAATTACTTTTTCATTGCTCTCTAATGAATGACAGTTCCTCCAGTTGACAAGCCTGATATAAGTAATTAGCGGCAAGTGACAGAAACCTTATAATTAGTAGCAAGCATTGCAATATGTATCTCGTAATTTCTCTACGTACTTGAAGATGATAAAAGATACTTCCTTTTTATTATGGAAAATTCAATTTAGCTTTAAAATTGACTATTGATTCTTGAGTATGCACGTGTGTGCATGATAAAAACCATAGAATTAGGAATACACATTGAATCAATAAGCAAATTAAGTATGTTACAGTGAATGATCCATCTCATCTTCAATGAGATCAGCCCTTGCTAAACTATCTACTTCCAGGTCTATGTTACCAAGAGGTAATGAAACAAATAAGTCTATCCCACTATCAGATGTGTTGCTATATTGCTCAATAACTTCATCAATATCATTGACAATCACATTATTGTCTTCTTCTGCATTTCCTTGAACATCCTCGCGAGGTTCATCTTGTACTATATCACGCATATCATCCATTATGGTGTCATCATGCACATCATCATTAATTGTTGGATTGTCATCTGCGATCTTCATGTCGATAATATTACCATATATTGGTTTTGAACGATTAGATATAGGGATGACATACCACCATCGGTTATTGTTTACCATTGGATGATACAGAACCTGTATTTGAAAAACAAAAGCAAAAAACTTAAGTACTTATTATATTGTGTATATGTATCACATGTATACATATAAAAAAATTAGCCTTTGCATATATACCTGCTCGCATTGTTTAGGTAGTACTAATGTGTCATTCTTGTTTTGGTGAAATTTTGTAGAGTCAATGATTACAAAACCACTTGGATGACGTCTGATTGTGCAATGCTCACCATTTGTTACCACTTCTTTAAACCACTTCACATCCAGTACATATATAAAGAATCATCTAAAGTCAAGCTTCAGAATATCTTGGATCAAGCCACAATAATCTTCCATGGTACCATTGGCATCCTCGAAGTGAGCAAGGACACCACAATCTTGGGTATTTCTCTTTTCATCTATACGTTGAGTTCGAAGATGTTTACCCTCACACCAAAGTGCATTGAATAATGTGCACTAGTAGTAAAAGATAAAAGATCAAACATGTCAATTATTTATATAAAATAAAACTTATAGGAACAAATTAATTGATAGTATGTCTCACCTTTCATAAGCAACCTCATGCGTATTCCCACTATTCTTGAGATATATTAATTTCCTCCTCTTTTTCCATTCTCTCCATTTCCTCATGTAACCAATCTATATCAATATGACGTGGGAGCGCATTTAGATGATCTGGAAATGAGACATTACGTCCATATCTAGTGTGAAATTCTTTTCTTTCGCTTTTTCTTCTTGCCCTTGCTTCATTATATAGTGTCACCCATTTGCTCATTACATCACTATTGAGCACACAAAAACTATTTAACTTACGAAGTTCTTCTTTTGTTAGCACTTTACTCATTCCTTTTCCTTGAGGTACCATAGAGGTCATCCTCAAGTCTTCATCATCTTTCCATAGTCGTGGTTGAGAGGGATCCACTTCAGTAAGATATTTAGAGATATAAACAAGGGATGATTGCACTAACCAACCCTCAGCCATGCTTCCCTCAGGCCGTGCTTTTTGCCTCACAAAATCTTTCAAGGTTTTCATGAAGCGCTCAATAAAAAACATCCACCTTACATGAACTGCCCCACAAAGTGCGATCTCATCAATCAAATGTACGAGTAAATGTAATTGAGTAGTCAAAATGGACCGAGGAAAAATTTCCTCCACCAAACAAACCACCTCAACAGTTAATACTCGAGCATCTTGCAATGTGTTTGGATTAATTTCCTTCGAGCTCACGTATCTGTCAAGATGTATTTGAGAATTGTTTGTTTTTGTGTAGAAATTCAAAGATATATAATGAAAAAATACAATGTATACACACCTCACAAGCTCTCCCATCTTGTAAATGATATCACGTACATCTTTGGATACACAATGGGATATGCTAGTAGGAAGTACGAAGTGAATGTAAAAAATATTCATAGATCAAATGATTAGTTGAGGAAAAAGTCATCATACCCCAAAGTTTACACATAGTTACTCCACTAATTACTATATTCATGGTTAGAGATACCCTTACTTGAATCATTTTGTGCCAATCGTGGGACTTCAAACCAGATAGTTGCTCCACATCTCTTTTCTTTTTCTTTATGAAGGCTCCCTTGAGACATCTCATACATCCTATGGGTGTTCGAAAGCTATATATTTGTTCCTTCACTATTTTTTCATCGTTCTTTGACAACATCCAAGGTGCATGGGGTAGCTCAATCTTTCCTCTGGGTCCAATGCGTGGCCAAGCTCGTCTCATGCGACCAATGTTACGTAAATCCTTCCTTACATTAACTGAATCACGAGCCCCTATCAAGTGATCCCATAATGTAGATACAACATTTTTGAATATGTGCATGGGGTCCAACAGGTGATTGATCTTGAGTTCAGTCCAGTACGGAAGACGAAAAAATATAGAGAACCTAACAAACAAACAATATATTATGTAAACAATTCATCATCCAAAATACTTTAAAGCCAATCGAGAGAAATACACTTCTTACCGACTCATGTCGAGTGGAGGGTGGCTCACGGCATTAATCCATCTCTCCTTCCAATCTCGAATGGTTAGAGATTGTGGAGTCATTCCATTAGTAGGGAGAACATATTTGGGATGGTCAATAGGAAGAAATCGATGATGATTGTCGTAGATAACCTTCTTTAAACGTGCCGGCCTAGAGGAAACTAGAGAGGGACCGCAAATAGGACATGCATGATATCCTGACGTGGTTAAACCTGAAAAAACAAGTGAAATAATAAAATGCAATTGATTCAAGTCTTGAATTTCAAATATAGAGTTATATACATGTACTTGAACACTCTCTATATCCTGGAAAGTCGTGCATGGTCCACAACAACATGGCCTTCAATGTGAAATCTCTAGAGGATGCATATGCACTTGTATCTTGCACCTCAATACCTTCCCATAACATTTCTAACTCTTCAATCAAAGGCTCTAAGTAAATGTCCATGTTTTTTACCTTGTGCTTTCTAGGAATCAGAAGGGACAACATCACATGTCCCTTTTTAATTGCCATGGATGGAGGAATATTATAGTTCACCAATACCACTAGCCATACACTGTATGATGTGCTTTTGATGCCAAATGGATTGATTCCATCCATACCTAAACCAAGTCTCAAATTTATTGGCTCTTCTTTGAAAACGGGCCACAAATTATCTATATGTTGCCATGCCGGTGTGTCTGCAGGGATCCTCCATTTTCCATCACTTGAACGATGACTAGAATGCCATGACATGAGCTTTCCAATAGACTTACACTTGAACATAAGTTTTATACGTGGAACAATAAAAAAATGTCGCAAAACCTTACGAGGCACATCCATTGACTTCATCTCCACTTCGTATCTTGATTCGCCACAAACAGGACACTCTCGTGCGAACTCATGAATCCCACAAAATAAGACACAATCATTGACACATGCATGGATCTTGACATAATCGAGGCCTCCCAGAGATGTCAAGTAATGTCTTGCTTGCTCTCTCTTAGTTGGCAATTTGTTTCCTTTTGGAAGCATTTGTGATAATAACCTACATATATTTTTAAAAGTGAGTTAAAAAACCACCAACATATATTTCTGTCTGATTTCAAAATAGAACAATTAATATTATGATTCATAAGCCAAACTAAATTGATACCTACTTCAATAACGCATCCAAACTGACATTACTCCATCCATAAATTGTTTGCAAGTTAAGTATCTCAAGGGATGCATGAAGAACGGAGTACGTACAACCTTCATACAACAGAGTAGATGGTGCTACATATAGTGGATCATCTAGCTTTGTAGAGTGACCTTCTCCCTGAACCGGTTGCGAAAATGGATGGTGTACCATGTTGTCCAAAATCTTATCCTCTACGACTTGATGGGGCATTTCATGAGGGCTACTATCATAGTCGTCAGTCTCTACTCTTCTTGAAGACTCTGCCTCCTCACATCGACGTTTTGTAGCCTCTCGACGCCTGGGAGGGAGCATCTGAGGATGTGGCACCGCATCCTGCTCAACCACAAAAGGGAGTTTAATTTATGTTGATATATAATTCCCGTAACATAGACATGCAATCTTAGTGGTAAAAAAAAACAATGAATACCGGTGATTTTTCTCGGTCCCATTCTCCATATAAGCTGAGGTGTGACATTGCAATTCGATGTGCTCGAAAAATACACCCTCGACAATGATCACACATGCATTTAATTTTTCATCATAGCCATGCATCTCGATTATGAAGACGCAATGTTTCATCCTCACTTGAGGATGTGCTCATTGACTCATCAGCTTGCACCGCACTAGGTGATGACAACGTCGACATGATTAAACCTAATTCATGACAACATCAAAATATTTGTCATTCATATGTTTACATAAGATCTCAATTTTAAATATACAAAAATCATCATAAATACATTAAAACTTATGATAAGAATTCACTATCAAAACTTATATTAAAAATAAAAAATTATGATAAAGCCCAAATGCGCGTCTATATCCGCGTTTACCTATGCGTCTATATTGGCATCTATTTCTGCGTCTATATTCGCGTCTATACTCGCGTCTATCTGAACAATAGACACGTATATACAAGCAAAAATAGACGCACACATCAAAATTCAAACCATACTTAAATCATTTCTTTTCAAATTGCGCCTTTCCTTTCCTGCGTTTTTTGCGGTTTTGAAGCTTGAGTTTAGCCGACATGCAGTCTCTTCATGCCTCACTTAGTCTCTTCATGCCTCACCTCCTCATGACTCACCTCTTCTTTCATTTCAAACACACAAGAGGGGAAAAAGGAAAGCCAAGGAGAGGAAGAAAGAGAGAACACGAAAGAGGAGAACAAGAAGAAGCAGCAAGCAAGCATCAAGGGAGGGTAACTTACCAAGGAGAGGAAGAAGGAGAAGGAAGAAGTGCCACCACCCACCACACCAAACACCCAAGGTGACTCTCTCTCTCTCTCTCTCTCTCTCTCTTTGTTTCTCTCTTCCTCTCTCTGCACAGAAGGTTGACATGTAGTCTACACGTGATTATACACGCGCATTGACCTGGGATGCACGTCTGACAGCGCGTCTGTGCTGCATCTTAGATGCGCAGATAGACGTGCTGGACAGAAGGTTCACTCTGGAGCGCATCTGAGGGCGTGTCTAACCTGCAATTTAGACGCGGGGATACACACGCCAGGTCTCCCAGTTCTGATACTAAACAATATATTTTTACAATGATGAATGTGACCAATCCCATGTTTGTGTTTATCAGTTTTCTTGTTTAAGAGAAGCATTAGCACTTAAGTGTTATGCTCAATGTCTAAAGAAAGCTCTTTGAAAATGTAGGTAATATATGATTTTTTGTATGCAAATAAATTTGTCTTTTTCTTGTGTTTTTTTTGGAGATGTCGTATCCTGGTTCATCTAGCAATGACCTGGATGTGGATCGCATGAATGATACATTGGCCTCCTTTGGCAGGGGGTCAATGCATTTTTTGGAGGTTTTCCTAATAGGGAAGACTTCATGGGAGAGATGACCAGACACCTTGGCCGCTCTCCCACAGCGGACGAGGTGTTTAGTGTCATGTCTGAAACCCCTCTGGCGTCTTTGCCTGGCACTACTTCCCAAACTCCACATGCAGGTACTCCAAATGCAGGTACTCCATATGTAGGTACTTCCTATGCAGGTACTCCACGTGCTCCACGTGCATCGGCTGAAGCACAAGCATCTGCAGAAGCACGTGCATTTGCAGAAGCTCGTGCGTCCAGCGAGGCAGAGGGTAGTCGACAGAGAGGGAGGAGGGAGAGTCGAGGGGGAGGACGAGGCTTGTGTGGGGGTTTCCTAGGAGGTGGCGAGCGATCACCCTCACCAGTAAATCACGTAGAGGAGGTTGTATGCCAGTACTATAGAGTTACAGATGCTGGTGGCATCTTTCATGATGATGAGGGAAGGGATGTAATGGCGTACATGAGGAGCGTCGTGCATGCGACGTATAAAGATTGTTTCATTGCCTTCAAAAATCAGAAAAGCGGCTTGTGGCAGGAGGTGTTGAGGGCAGTCCATAGGAGGTACCCAAATCCTGAGGGTCAGCGATTCTTGGATGATTGGGGACGTACAAAAGTGAGGGATATGCTTCACAACAAAAGATTCCACCTCATGACATGGGCCAGGGACTCACTGTAGAGGCTGGAGGAGGGGTGTGGAGCCTATAGCCAACCACCTATGTGCCACCGCATAGAGTGGAAGAAAGCCAAGAAGAAAGCAGCTGAGAAAGTGAAGAGTCGCCAACACGCAGAGGCGTGACGGATCCAAATGGAAACCATGGGATCGTCGCATTACGGATCGGGCGGCAGAGAGTCGTGGGAGGCAGAGTTTGTAAGTATATTTTGATTTCTAGTTTTTTTAAATTTATATTTCTTTCAATTCTTTATATATTTTAGTCTAATATATTGTGACTCATAATTGTTTATATATCTCTAAATGTTTTGCAGACTACCATCGTTGGTAGGACACCTACTCCTAGAGAGGTAGGTTACCATCGAGGCTATAACCGCGCAGCGACATGGCTTCACTTTTATGAGGAGGGTCTCATCACTGAGGACCAATACAATCGGGCCATGAGGATTCGACAGCTAGAGGAGGTATGTTTTTCTTACTTTCCTATTAAAAGTATAGCTAATTATAACTTTTTCTCCACCTTGTCTATGTAAGAAAAGTAGGCGAACTTGGATGTGCAGCATAGCGAGGAGGGGGATAGCGATGCTAGTAGCCATGGTGGTACTAGCGAAGATGTTTCCTTTTCATATTCGTAGAGGATCACCATACCTCCTCATGAGGCCTTCTTTTCTTGTATATGTATGATATCTCTTTGAGCCTATCGCTTGCGGCCAAGCTTTAGGTCGCAATCACTTAAACTTCCCTTATAAATGCTTTTGAT
The DNA here is from genome assembly GCF_053477565.2 of Lygodium microphyllum. NCBI lineage: Eukaryota > Viridiplantae > Streptophyta > Polypodiopsida > Schizaeales > Lygodiaceae > Lygodium > Lygodium microphyllum. The sequence continues at coordinate 40,993,753 of NC_141140.1, read as the reverse complement.
ATATAATGAATACATGAACTTTTATTTTCAATTCTCATGCCCGTAAGATACATTGTCTTTTTCCCAAATACACAATCTGATGTATGGGAGGGGAAAAAAAAAACTAGAGAGCATGTGGTTGCTTTGCAACCACATGCTCCAAAGCAACCACATGCTCTCTGGTTTTTTTTTTCCAGTTCTGTTTTGCACGTCTATCAGTGCGTCTAAATTGCAGATAATTCGCATTTATACGTGCATCTATAATGCAGACTATACGCGCTTATACATGCGCTTCATAATTCAAATTTAAAAAATAAATTAAATATCTTTTTCTAAAAAAGAACATTTTTTGTTTTCCGTTCGCGTTTATCAGTGCTTGTAAAAGCGCGCCTACCACAGCGTGTCTATATGCGCGTGTATATGTGCGTCTATTTGTGCGTGTAAATTCCTTGATACATGCGATTATAGACGCAAAATGGTAGACGCGCAAATAGACGGGCGGATAGACGCGCCCGTAAGAATTTCTCTATATTCAAAAATCGCGTCTAAATGTGCGTCTATGAGGCCTTTTTGTTGTAGTGGATCCTATTCAATGTGCAGTGGTTCAAAGTGGTACTTGAAGGAGCTAGGAAAACAGTTCAATGAGGTCCATCTGGATTTCTCAAAATAGATTCCAAAGAAAGATGGACAGATTTTCGCGATATGTTTGTATTGCCGACCCATTGTGAACATGTGCATGAACTCATGTTTTTTTTAATTTTATTATGACATGGTATATATCACAAAAGTTAAATCTCTCTTGTACTTGATTTTGAATATGTAGTTTTCTATCCAAACCCCCCGACAACCTTGATGGTGATATGCTATACCTTCAACTCCCCGAAGTGTGAGAGTATATGATCAAAGCAATGTGCCCAGATTAGATGAGAACAATATGCAAATAGAGGGGTTGAAATTGCAAGGGGTAGAGACAGTCAAAATTTTGTATCATGTAGAGGAGCCAGAATTGGGTAACAATCATGAAAATACAGGAGTTCTTGAAAACGAGGTCGACTCATCCTTTTGTGATGACTTGTCTATCGAGTTTCTAGTGTATGCAGAGTTGTGTGAGGAGATTGACATGGGACCGTAGGGTACTTCATAGTTGGACTATCCACCTACTTAATTCATTGACAAATTGCTTATAAGGATAGATAAGATATGTGTTTTAAGTAAGATCATTTTTTGAAGATTTATATTACCATTCGTTGCTTGATTTATATTGATTATGCTAACATCAATTTTTGTTTGTGCAGGTGACCTTTGTAGATATTTGGATCCATACAATGAGTTGAGGGATGAGTGACAAGGAGCTACATGAGATCTTCACACGTATGTCTCTAGACCAGATGGCTCATTTTAGAGATATGGTGGACCAAGAGCTGTGTCTCAGACACCATTAGGTCATTCTGTTAGATCTACTTTGGTGTGCTATGATGTTTCAGTTTTCAGTAGACGAGGTCAACACTCTAGACTTGGGTCGGATGGAGGGAGTGGTTTTGGGGGATGCTCTCCGGAGACGTGGATACAGTGAGCCTAGGGTCGGCTTATGATACATGTGCTACTTCTCACTCTCGTGAACGTTCAAGAGAGTGTGACTCAAGTGGTTGTTGTGGGGGTACCAATGCAGTGTCTCCATCTCATAGTGTTGCGTCACCTATGGGATTTGTCACACCTATGGGGATGTCTACTCCAGTCACTTCACCTTTTGCTTGGTCGACCGCAGATGGCACCCCTATGGGTGCTATAGGGGTGCCACTTGTGGACCACTGAGAAAAAGTTGAGAGCAATCCATAGGTGGCACCTCTATGGGTGCTATAGGGATATCACTTGCGGACAACTGAGCAAAAGCTAGGAGCAAAAGTTGGAGTGACGGGAGTAGACACCCCCACATGTGTGACAAATCCCATATGTGATGTAACTCTAGCAGAATGATGACATGTACACACTTCATCGGTACCTCCACAACAACCACCTGAGCCATGCTCTCTCGAACCTGCACGAGAGCAAGGAGTAGCACCTGTATCCCAAGCCAACTACGGGCTCATTTTTATTCATGTCTCCGTAGCGTCCCCTAGAACCACTCCCTCCATCCAGCCTAAGTCTAGAGCATTGACCTCGTCTACTAGAAACTGAAGCATCATAGCACACCAAAGAAGATCTAACAGAACGACCTGATGTTGTCCGAGACAGCTCCTCATCCGCCATATCTCTGAATCGATCCATTTGATCTAGAGACATATGTGTGAATATCTCCTATAGCTCCTCGTTGCTCATCCCTCGACTCATTGTGCGGATCCAAATATCCACAAAGGTCACATGCACAGAAAAAAATTGATATTAGCATAATCAATATATATTAAGCAAAGCATGATAATACTCAAAAAATGATCTTACATAAAATACATATATTATGTACTCTTATAATCAATTCATTAACAAATTGAGTAGGTGGATGCTTCAAGTATAAAGTACCCTATGGTCCCATGTCAATCTCCTAACACAACTCCGTATATACTAGAAGGTCGATAGAAAGGTCACCACCAAAGGATGAGTCGACCTCATTCTCAAAGAGTTCTTGGAATCTTATATTTTCATCATTGTTTTTTGGCTCCTCTAAATCCTCCAAGCTTTCAATGGCCTCCACCCCTTGCAATATCGACCCCTCTATTTGCATATTATCCTCATCTATGCCTAGGAACGTTGCTTTGATTGGATACTACTGCACTTCGGGGAGCTGAAGGTACAACATACCACCATCGAGGTTGTCAAGGGTTTGGATACAAAGTTGCCTATTCAAAATCAAGTACAACATAGATTTAACTTTTGTGACATATTTTAAAAAACATGAGTTCATGCACCTGTTTAGAATGGGCAGGCAATACAAATGCGTCGTGCAAATCCATCCATATTTTTTTGGAATCTATTTAACAAATCTAGATGGACCTTGTCAAACTATTGCCCCCAACTATTGCCCGAGCTTTTTCAAGTGCCACTTTGAACCACTGCACATCGAATAGGATCATGGAGAAGCTATGGTAATCCACCGTGATAATACTTTGCAAGTTGCCAAAATACTCCATCTCATCTATGAAGGTGTTTGGATCCATTGCAAGTTGTTGGTTCTCTTACTTAAACTTTGCCATGATACTACAATATGTTGTGAAGCTCATTTTGTCGATATGCTCTACGCAAAAATGTCGTCTGCGTGACCACTCCGCACTGTATATTTTGTAATGTACATTTGAAACAATCAATTAGTTGTCGCATATAAAATCTAGATAAGACAAACCCTAAACACGTCATCACCTTTGGACTACATCCCCTCGAGAATTCACACTTCTCAGTTAAGACCTCCGTCCCTTCACGAGACATTGCAGTCAAAGCTGCCTGCACCCATCGGATGGACATAAACCGTGGCATCTCCTCCATGCACTTGGAATATCGAATCAATTGATGGCACGTACTATGTCAAAATTCAGATCGTGCTTTTTCCTGATCTTTCCTGGCTTGCTCGTACATAGTGAGCCACATCTCCATGGAGGCATGCTGCAACATAAAAAAACGATTCACTTTCTCATCCATTGCAGTATCCATTCTGTTTTCCACCCCATTTCCAACCACCACATCTCCGGTCAGTCTATCATCGACCTTGAGCCCATATCATACTGTTGTGTGAATCTACTATTGGTAGCTACTGTGAAATATGGACTGATGCCTCAGACACCAACCAACCTTTAGCCATGCTACCTTCTGGCCGAGTTCGTTGTTGCATGAAGCCTTTCAGGGTTTTCATGAAGCACTCCAAGAAGAACATGGATTGCATATGGACATGTCGAGTAATCTTAACTTCATCTACAAGATGCATCAGAAGGTGGGTTTGTATCGTGAGCCATTAGGGGAGTTTTGAGGATTCGAAAATGCCTTTTAGGATGTGGAGAGAGAGTGCTCTAGACCAATAAGAGCAAAGCCTCCATAACGGAACTTCTATTTAAAAAATTTAAAAAATCATTTTATAAAAACATATAAATTTAATAATATTATGAATTTTTATTTTTATTATCTATTTTTAGTCTCTTATATTCATGATTATGACATCTTTTGCATTAATGGCATAGAGTCTCAGCTACTTTTATTTAATGATGTTACTAGATTAATGATAATGACTGATGTAATCGAAATTAAAATTAGTGAAAAGCATGGCGATCAATTTTTTCCCTCCTTTCTTTTATTCCTCTATTGTTTTTCCCTCTGTTATGGTAGCCTAGTCCTCTCTCTCTCTCTCTCTCTCTCTCTCTCTCTCTCTCTCTCTCTCTCTCTCTCTCTCTCTCTCTCTCTCTTTGCATGTCTCTCTCTCTTCTACCATGGATACAGAAATTTGACCTTCAACAACGCGTCCAAGCTCCCAAATCACATCCATATCAGTGTTTAACTCATTCCAAATTGATGGAAGATGGATTCCTACTATCATTAGCAAAGGTAGTTGGATCACCATGCAACAAGCAAAACGTGGAAAAAGGCAAAGACATGAGAGCTCATTTATCTCTGCTTGGAAGGGTAGAATCTGAGATTTTAAGCTTGGAGCAAATAAGAATAGCATCAAAGAGATACTAGTGCAACATGTGTTCATGTATAGAGAGCTGTGTTTGAAACTTGGATCTTCAAAGCTTCCAATGCATAGACCAAATTGTAAGAATTTGATTCTTAAAGTTTTTCCTTTCTTAAACATGGTTTAGGTTTTTTCATTATAATATTTGTTTGTCTTGTAGATGTGTATCCCTCTAATCTTGAGGAATGGCAACCAGTGGAGTCTATTATTGATGTTATTGATGTTATACATGGTTCAATTGGAGAAAAAATGTATAGAGGCAGAAAGAAGACAGAGCTTGCAGAGAATGGAATATTCTTTAATGACCATTCTTATGTTATTCCTATGTAGTGTTGGCAATGGGGATCAATAAACCTCCTTCCTTTGCCAGATTTTTCAAGCTTTGAGTGGCCTTTGCCAAGTCCAGCTACTAGTGAGGGCTATAGATGTAATATATTTTTTGAGATCCAGAAAGCACTAAAATCTAATATCTCAAGTAGGCTAGGCAAAGTTACTTTGTTCATGCCTATTAATATATTTATTGATTTCTTCTCTAATATGGAGATAAGAATAACAAAAACCATGCTTTCAGTGAAGAGACTAACATATGATCATATCATACAATTTGTTGATGAAGGATGGGATACAAGGACAGAAGGAAAAATTATATGTAAGATAGATCAAGACTCTATAGCTTGTAAATATATGATTGCTACTCAAAATTTTATCCTTAGCTTTTACTATAGTAGATGGCATTTTGTTGGTAGTAGTCTAGTTGCTTTAGACCAGAATTTTAATGATTTCAGCAAAGATCCTATAGTGGATCTTGATATTTGGTTCAACAAGGATATTATTGCAATCTTAAAGATCAGAAAATCATGTACGCTACATCAAGTGAGGATGGATTTACAAAATGAATACATTGAACTACCATGCTCCTTTGTATTCCAATTTGACAAGAAACGAGTAAGTTTCCACATCATATTATATCTACTTAGATGTATATCAAGATCTCACTTCCTAACTAACAAACATTTGTAATTTATTTTTTTCAAATATCGAAAAGGAGAGAAAGTAATATACACTGCAAGGACATTCAAGAAAAGATATCTTTACTATCAAAATAAAATATATGTACAAATTTTGTAGCAGATGTCTATCTACCATCTCTATGAGATATACAAGGGCTGAAGGGCAAATTTCTATATATGAAGGCTTACAAGACGATATGGCAAAGCTATTTCTTTTTTGGAGAACTATCCTTTCTAGGAGTCCTTTTGCCTTTCTCTGATGTCTTGGATATAGAAGGTGTGGGTAAAGGTGTTGAAGTTATGGCTTCACCTTCAGTGGTTATAGGAACCGCATCTCCTTCATGGTGCAAATCCCCACCAATCTCTATTGTTGGTTGTATACAATTGACCATTATATACTTCAAGAGCTTTGCTCTGACATACCAAACATGCTCAGATGCATAGCAATCCTTGGAAAACTGTCACACATTTATAGAAAAAATAGTTTTAGTTCATTATTGTTCTTACAATAGACTACATTTTTATCATCAATGGAATATTTGCAATGAATATCTATCTTAAAGTTTAGCATCTTTCATATTACCTTTACATGTTTATCATCATTAAGATAAACAAAGTTAACCATTCTTCTTGCATTTGCAATCACCCTTCAGCCATGGCTATCATCTTGATGAGGACACTACAACCACCAACACAAAGTAAAACTATAAAGAGGATGGATGGTAGTTCATAGAATAAACTTATATTTCAATTATTTTAATCAATAACTTGCTGTCTATATTGCATTGTTGCAAGCAAATTAGACGGCATGGGGGGCCTTTTCTCTAGCTCTTCAATTAATCTTTTTGCACCTCTATATATAAAATATATTGAAATTTAGAGTACTTACAAAAAAAAGAATTGAAATATCAAGGAGCCCTTGGATAATATAACTTACAATTTAGCATTTCAATGGCTTCCTTTCATAGAGTTGATTAAAAAACATTGTTATCCACACAGTCTATTGCAATCAAGCTCCAATGAGAACTGAAAGCAATCATATCTCAAAAAATTAGTAGGATAAAATCTCAAAAACTCTAATAGAATATTAAATCACTTACTTTTCATTATATGGAATTATAAGGAGCTCCAAAGTATCGAAGTCAATCAAATTGAACCACTACTCAACAAAACTTGTATCAAGCTTGTTCCTCATAAAGAACGAGATAGATGGATCAAGAACCTCAATTTTTTGTTGCATATCCAAAGGAAACTCATGCATTACACACATAGAAAAGGCATAGAAATAGTGAGTATAAACAAGAAAAATCTTATTGTTAAAAAAATATCAAAAATTAAAAGTAATTATGTGTAGATATACCTTAGGCCAACAAGAATAATACTGTCATTTATTTATCTTCTTTTATCCTTAAGAATCTGAACACATGCAGCATCAAAGGAGATAATCTCAGTTTTTTTGCCTAAGTCACCAGGTAAGAAACAAAACACATTGAATCCTTTTGGATTAGCTACTTCAAGAAGGTTGGCCACCTCATTTTCAAAGGACTCTAGTTGCTCTGCTTCTGTTTCTTCAGCCCTTTGCCTCCTATACTCTCTCCATTTATCTGCATGTTCCTCTTTAGCTTTCTCCTCTTTTTCATGTTGCCTTGTATCCCTCTCATGGGTGACATCCTCAACCTTGGGACCTGAATCATCTTTCTTTCTCCTAGCTGGGGGCACATTAAGGATATTAAATGTCTTCTCATCAGTGAGGGGAATTGGCTCAAGGGCTTTGAAAATCTATATCTTAGCCTCCTAAGAATTACCATGTCCTTGTCCATGAGTGTGAGCCTATGAGCATGAGCAACACAAATATAGGCATCTTGAAAAAACTCAATTAAAAAATCCTCTGTGGCTTCTTGTATACAATTAAGGGTTGTTCTTGTCCATCTAAAACTATCCAAACTATATTTGTCACAAATCTCCCTGACAAGCCTCTGAAAAGATAACTTTGGAATTGCATTGTCAAGAGCCTTTATTGCCTTCCTAATCTCCCTTAGGCACCTGACATTCTGAGAAAAATTTCTCCTTGGCTTTGACCTTCTAGAGAGCTTTCGAGGCTTTGAAGATTCATGAATCTTTGATGTTAAAACCTTAGGATCAATCTTCCCCTTCCTTACTGTTGCTTTAGTCCTAGCCATCTGCCAAAAAAAAGAGATGTTACATCCTGTCCAATGTGTCCAGTGAAACACGAGTTTCAGACAAGAGGCCTCCGTGCAGCATGTTGTTTTTGAGTTTCAGAGGACTTCTTGTCCAGTGAAACACGAGTTTCAAACAAGGCGCCTCCTTGCAACATGTTGTTTTCGCATTTCACCGGACTTCTTGTCCAGTGTGTCTAGTGAAACACGAGTTTCAGACAAGGCGCCTCCTTGCAGCATGTTGTTTTCGTGTTTCACCGAACTTCTTGTCCAGTGTGTCCAATGAAACGTGAGTTTCAGACAAGAGGCCACCTTGCAGTATGTTGTTTTCGCATTTCACCAGACCAATCTTAAATAGCAAAGTAATCAACAAAACAAAGAAAAATAAAGCTTTGATCTCAGGAATGCTATTAAAATTACCTAAAATATCCACATAATTAAGGAAAAAGTTTTAAGGATTGCCTTTAAGCCCCACAACATTAAGGAATACTCACACTATGGAAAGAATTTGTTTATAGTGCTCATAAGCTCATAATAAAATAAAAAATTAAGAAAAAGTATCAAAAAAATGCATTAAATGGACGCCTGGGCATTGAGAAGGAGGATGCAGAAAGCCATAACTTCTTTGGCGCTTTGCTGGGAAAAATCCGTTTAGAACCAATTTTGTCAATAGGTCTGGTGAAACGCGAATACGTTCTTCACAACCACAGCATGACCACGAAAAATGTGCTCAAAGGCCCTACTACATGACCATGAAAATGTGCTCCATGACCATAAAAATATGAAATGAATTTAGCCGTTGCTTCCCTTTATTGGGGGATTTGGATGGTACATGCATTACTTGGCGAAGTGTTAAGTAAAACACGTGTGACGTATTCTTGAAAAAAGGGAGTGCACACGTCTTCTGAGAAATTTGATACAGTGTGTTAAGTGAGACACGTGTGCACGTATTCTGTGTTGAGATATCAAGCTCCACTTGTGATATGCCAGGGTGACCGTTGTGCATTTATGTCACCGACGTGTTAGTTGCAGATGCGGTTGGTACACCGCCCATGAATAATAGCTACATGATAGCTATCCTTATCTACTCTAGTTCGTGGCTCAGTTAGTATGCCACCTTAGTTAGTTGAGTTTGGTTTGAGACCCATATTTAGGGTTCTTCTATTTCTTTGTACAAGAGTTCTTTTGGCTTACACAACTAAGAAGAGGAAAAACTGTTTTCAGCCTCCACCTTTGTGTGTCTTCCTGCATTGTGCAAGCAAGAAAGCTACAAGTGAGACTCCTTCCTTCTCTCCCACAATCTTGACATGGTATCAGAGCCTTGTTCATGGTAAGGAGCTCAAGAAAGCAAGTCAAGCTCGCGGTGGTCTAGTAAGAGGAGCAGTGTTGCTTTCATTTTCTATATTGGGAGCAGATCTCTGCAGGTAGCACAGCCGAAAATTGCAGGAGTGCATTGTCTCAGGTTGAGACGCCCTTCGCGGTGAAGCAAGAGGGCAGTATATACTGCGGGCAAGGGCTTTAGCCCTTGGCGACCCTGTTTTTTTGATTTGAGGCCATTTCGAGGCCTGTTTTGGAGGCGGAAGTTTTCTGCACGCACTCAGGAAAAGGCCCTGTTTTATGCTGTGCGACCACTGTTCTACAGGTCGGTGAAAAGTTATTGTAGAAATTGCATCGTATGCTTGTGCGCAAAGACATTCGGAGTTTCAGAATCATCCTTGGTTCCGGTTTATGCAAAATCGTCACTAGGAAGTGACTGTGTGGTCAAATACCACTTTCGCCAGTTTTGCAGATTTTCCCTTGTGAGGGTGAAGCTGAGTTTTTGCAGTGACAGAATTTTTCGCAGTGTTCTATAATGGCGTCTGATTCTCTTTCACAGATTGTAACTGAAAAGCTTGACAAGAACAACTTCCAGGCATGGAAGTTTAGAATGACGAATTTCCTTATGGGAAAAGGATATTGGGAATTTGTTGTAGAAAATGAAGAAGAACCAGTTCTTCCTGATGTTCCCAATCAACAGCAAATGCAGGCATTCAAAGCATGGCATGAGAGAGCCAGGAAAGTTATGTACTGGCTGTCTATCAGCATTTCAGACTCTATGATTGTGCATATTCAAGATGCAAGTACGCCAAAGGAGGCATGGGATACTCTGTCAAAGATGTATAGCACAAATACGCAAGCCAGGAAAATGCAGCTCAAGCAAGAGTTGCACAATGTGCAAAGAGAAAATATGAGCATCAATGACTACCACATGAAGGTGAAGAAGATTGCGGATGCACTTGCTTCCATTGGGTCACCAGTGGAAGATGATGATTTAGTTTCTGTGACCTTGAATGGTCTAGGAAAGGATTATGTGCAGTTTCGGACATCCATTTCCGTCCGTGAAAGATTTCCTGATTTTGAGGAGTTGATTGCTCTTCTAATTTCTGAGGAGTAGAGAAATGGTGGTGCATCTTCTTCAGGAGGAACTTCAAAAGAAGCTGTCTTCTACTCAAATGCTGGAAGAGGTAGAGGCAGAGGTAGAGGAGGCCGATTTGGAGGCTGTGGTAGAAATCAGAATATGTAGCAAACTCAAGAAAACCAGTCCTATGGAGGAGGACGTGGTAACTCTAGAGCCAGGGGGAGCCAAAGAGGTCGTGGTGGATGGTGTAACGTGTCCACTAACATCCTCTAGGACACGTCTTAGCAGTCCATCGGAAAGGTTGTCTAGAAGACTCCACCCGGCACTTCCATGGAATGTTGCGGGTTTTGTAATCTAGGACTTTCCGCGTCTACCCCGTAACGGAAGTGTCCTGGGCGCTTTCCACTTAGGATCGAACGGAATTGTTTGGTCGTTTGCTAACAGCGACTAGCGTCAGACCTGATCGAACTACTTTACGCAGAACGCCTGGTCTGAAGCGGATTCATGCTGCACTTGGTTCAAGGAGAATGGGAAACGAGAGGGATGCAAGGCTCGACCTCTCTGCCAAAAGGCATAGTCCCATTCCGTTCCCCTAAAACAGCTTAAATCGGGTAATTGGTATTTCCAAGTCATCGTTCTCCTTTCTTGTTTCGGTGATGTCCGTTGAAGACCTTGAGAAAAGTTCCCGGCTAACCGGGACCACCCATCCATAGGACAGACCCATGGTCCATCCTCCGCACTTTCCTCGGTTTATTTTAGTTATGTAATTACCTACCACATTAGTTTGACACATACAAACAGCTTCCTTGATTAACCCTGTTAAGCACTGGTTTCTTCACGTAATCTTATCATAGGACATAAAGAAAACAATGTCAAACAACTCCTTTATTATCATTATATCCTTTTATCTTTGAAATACAAGGAGTTTCCCGCCCGTAGGCGTATTCATAATCCGCCCGAAGGCTATCCAGTAATCCTTCCTGTGATTACTATCCCAAGTTTCCGCCCGTAGACTAGTATGCGGGCCTCGAGATCCAATCCCGAGTCACGTTAGTCTCTTGTGCAGGACCCGGAAGGCGAGGGATTTACAGCCAGAGCCCCCCCTGGCACCCAAGCGTCCTCGTGCTCCAAGCAGAACTCAACGGAGAGACCTCTCACGGCGGGTTCGGTCCACGTTCCCGGCGCGGTTCACAACCCCCTTGGTTAGGGTCAGGCAGGCAGTCGGGGGTAACTGAAGCTGCCTCTCAGGCACCAACCTGAAGCTTTAGATATATTTTCATCCTTTAGTTCATTGAGCAAACAATGCAAACAGTCCTTTCTAAACTGTTACAAGCACAATCAATTTCAGTGGTCTTTTAACTGGCAAACTGTTAAGGATTGACTCCTTATCTCTGAATGCAACCCGCATTCGATCCGGAATCAATTGCAACTTAGCAAGATTCCTATCATTCTTGGGTTAGGGTCATACCCTTCCAATACATTAGGTTTATTGTGGCAGGATCCAGCGACCATGTCGCTTTAGTTTATTGTCGGTCATTTGCTTCAAGGCAAATACTTAACTTACCTTTTCCTTGGCAAACTTTTCCCAAGAAAGTGAATAACAGGATGATTACTCATCCTCAATAAATTAACTTCCTTCAATAACTTGTCAACCTCATTTCGAGAGATGACAAGACTCTTTGCGGACAAATTCCAAGACTATACAATGTTGCGGCTTGTGCGCAAGTATTGCATCTATTTTATGGAATCCTCCTATCCCTTCCTTAGTGTTCCGACTGCGGGTTTTTAACCCTATCCGAGTAACAGGATTTTCGGGGTATCCTTAAAGTCATTACAATTAGGTTTGGGTCATGATACTAGAATATGAAACTCCGTCGGAGTTCCATCATGATCCTTAGGTTCACAGTTTTTGTCCTAAGCGATATCGAGTTATCCTTGTACTAAATCCTAGTTATCTCTTAGGATTCCTATGTTATACGATTCCTTGTGATTCATATTACTTAGCCAATTCATTTATGCCTGTTTGTGACAAGGATGATCCTTCTAGGGTGATAAACCAAATCTACGGAATCGAATTCGCGTAAACAAGCGATTGATTGCCGTTTTCTTGGTGAGGTAAATTACTTACTAATATGTACGCTAACTTTCCTAATTAATCCAGCCTACTACTTTGTAGTCTATGCTCTCGAACTTATGCATTGGCGAGTCATACAATCTTTCCTTGGTGCATGCTAATTTGGTTACTAACTTTCCCTAGGGCCTACTAGGTCTTGCATCAACAATCGTACCTACTACCTTGTAGTTTATCCTTTGGCATCCCATGCATTTACACCTAGTTACGACTCTTTAATGATTGATCCTTTTCTCATGAAGACTACGCAATTTCATAACATTCTCCTAGTCACTAAGTCGTGATGATACTCAAGCGAAAACTAGTGTTGCTCTATTCCATCGTATAACTATGCTGCAAGTCATACGTTCGTTTTTAGTGCCCTATTAGTTCTTTCCGAATGAAATCTTATGGTGCTAGACTTTCCCTATGAAATCATAATGTGCATATACGCTTAACTCATCATATCTAGGATGGCAACTAATGCACATATAAACTTCGTCTTCTTGCTTAGGATTAGATTCTTACCTTTAAAAATACCATCTACATGCATCTAATTCCCTAACCGTTCAATCTTTCATAATGCTCAAAAAGATGCATTTCTTTCAATGCTTTTAATTTAAACGTAACTTGAATTTCCCTTCCTAAGCGCGCCTAATCATTTCTTATGCAGAATTTGACACGGAAGAACCTGGACTTGTGGTGTCGGGGTGATGTCCACTTGCACGTTTGGAGTCAAACCTCCCGCGGTTGCCTCTTGGGATCTTTTAGGAGCCATCGTAGTCGTAAATTCGGCTTACGAGTTGCCTTTGTGTTCGTATGTGGATGGTTTCCTCTTCGGAATAGACCTTGCAACAAAGCTTCGGAATTCCCACGAGCTCGATTCAGCGCGGTATTTGGACGGCTTGCGGAACAATGTCTTTGTCCAAGTCTCGTCGAAGGCTTTTGCGAGGTCTTTGTGGCCTCACCGTCTCCTTCCTTGGAAATCCCGATCTTTAAGGGATCTTCGGGGAATATGCGGTGGGAAAGGCCTTTTGGGCCAAGGGGTGGAAAAATGCCCTTGAAATGGGTGGCAAAGGATGGGAAATTGGGGTCGTGGGAAAGGGGTTTAGGGAGGCCCCCCCTATGGAAGCTTCTAAAGAAGCTTCCAAAGGAGCTTCTGTGGGCTGGGTCGTGGGCGACGTGGCGTGGGATGGTGGCCTGGCGAGGGTGATCAGCGCGGCGGACGGGGGTTGGCGGCAACGACCGGCGGCCTGGCGGCCTGGCGGCCAGCAACACGGCAGGCTGGCGGGGCAGCAACACGGCAGGCTGGCGGGCAGCAAGGCGACTTCTCACGACGGCCTCTCCTCCTCTCTCCCTCCCCTAAGCACACCCCCATCAAGGGGGTGTTTTTATAGGCCGTGGGGGTGGGGAGTGGGTCTCCCCCCACGTGGGGAACTTCCCATGCAAACCCCCACTTTCCCATCCCCCCCCCACACACTCCCTTTCCTCCAGCCATGCATCGGCTGGGGGAAGGGATAAACATACAAAAAAATTTGCATTTAATTAATTAAATTGCCCCTCCCAAGAGGGTGTTTCCGTGCGGCTTGCGGTTTTTTTTTTACACCCGGTTCGATTTACCATTTGCAGAAGCCCTATTTCTCTTGTGCGGCTCACACATTACGCGGCCTAATAATTCAAATGCGAGAGATACCCTTTGCACAGGGTTTGCACGGCGTGTGAGAAGTGATACGATCATGTGGAAATATTACAGATGGCAAAGAGGTCAAAATGCAAATAGTAATATTGAATGCTACTACTGTGGTAAAATGGGTCATATGGCTAAAGACTGCTATAAAAAGCAGAATGACATCATGAATGGAAAACTGCAACAAGGGAATTATGCATCTTCTAGTAGACAGGGTGATGACAGAAATGAGCATTTGTTTATGGTGCATCACATGAACAATTCTGTGACAAGTGCAGAAGAAAGCAATGATGTATGGTATGTTGACTCAGGTGCATCAAACCACATGACAGGTCATGCAAAATGGATGGAGGATGCAAGGAAAATGGAAAAACCAGGATTTGTGGAGACTGGTGATGATACTGCACATCCGATTGTGCAGATTGGAAAAATTCATTTGTCTATGCAGGATGGAAAAAAGAAATACATGTCCGATGTATTTCATGTCCCGAATATCACCAAGAATCTAGTTTCTGTTGGTCAAATGGTTGAGCAGGGCTTGCAGGTCAGATTTAATCCTCATGGATGCTTTGTTGAGGATATGAAAAATAAAGGTCGCTTGATAGCAAAACGAAAGAAGAAGGGCAGAATGTTTACATTGGATGCAGACATGTCTGAATTGAGTGCAGCAATGTTTGCACATGGGACCGGTGTAGTTGCATATATTGATATCTGGCATAAACGCATTAGTCATGTTAATGTACAGCGACTTAAATCAATGCAGGCCCAAAATATTGTTGCAGGATTGCCTAAATTCAAGGTTGCAGAAATGCATAAGGTATGTGAAGCCTGTCAGTTTGGAAAATAGGCAAGGAAACCATTTCCTAGACATGTTCAAGAGAGTAAGAAGCCATTGGAATTAATCCACTCTGATGTGTGGACTACTAAAGCTGCATCTCTTGGAGGCTGTCATTATTTTGTCAGTTTTATTGATGACTATAGCAGAAAAGTTTGGGTGTATTTTATGAAAAAGAAAAGTGAAGTTTTTGGGCATTTCAAAACTCTTAAAGCTATGGTTGAAAAAGAAACAGGCCTGCAAGTAAAATGCCTAAGGTCAGATGGAGGGGGAGAGTACCTCTCAAATGAGTTTGCAAGGTTCTTGCAGGAGCATGGCATAAAGCAGCAATATTCATGCAGTCATACCCCACAGCAAAATGGAATTGCAGAAAGAAAAAACAGACATATTGGAGAGGTGTCTCGTGCCATGCTAAATGAAAAAGACCTGCCAGATTTTTATTGGGCTGAAGCAGTTGCTACAGCAGTCTACATAATGAACAGGACTCCCACTGCAGCAATACATGGAATGACTCCAGAGGAGAGGTATACTAGTAGGAAACCAGATATTTCTCATTTGAAAATTTTTGGTTGCATTGCCTATGTACATGTGCCAGATGAGTTGAGATCCAAGTTGGATCCAAAAGCTGAGAAGTGCATCTTTATTGGTTACTCTCTGCAACAAAAAGGGTATAGATGCTATAACCCTTCTACTCGTAAGTTTACAGTGAGCAGAGATGTTGTTTTTGATGAGATGAGTAGCTGGTATAAAGCAGTAAATGTGATTGATGATGTAGATGCACAAAATGGTAATGCTGCACAGAATTCACAGCAGCAGTCACAAAATATTAGTGGACCTGGAGTGTCCTCTAGCAGTGGTTCACATTCTTCACCATGGACAGGCAGATTGAGATCAGGAGAATCTTCTCAAAGTAATGCAGATAGTGGTATGCAGGTATCATGAAAAGGAAAAGAGAAGGTTGATCAGCCCATGTTTGATGTGAATGCAGGTCACTCTTATGTGGATGGTGAATCCAGTGGCTCAAAACAGAGCATTGATGATGAGTTGGGTATTCCTTCTATTGTTACACCTAGAGTAAGGAAGACCAGGGATGTTTTGAGAGCATCTGGGAGTGAACCCACTTTGCGCAGGTCTACCAGAGTTAGGTATCCTGTGGATAGGCTGAAATATGATGGATTTACAGCCATTCACTATGCATATATGGTCAAGGTGATACAGGAACCAGAACCCACTTCTTTTGAGCAAGCCATGGGAAAAGAAAAATGGGAGAAAGCCATGGATGAAGAAATGGATGCCTTGGAAGCAAATGCTACATGGGAATTGGTACCTTTGCCTAAAGGTAAGAATGCAATTGGCTGTAAGTGGGTTTATAAGGTGAAGCACAATGCAGATGGTTCTGTGAATAGATACAAGGCAAGATTAGTAGTCAAGGGGTATGCACAAACATATGGCATTGACTATGAAGAAACATTCAGTCCGGTTGCAAGGATGGCAACCGTAAGAGCAGTCATTGCTATGGCTGCATCAAAGGGATGGTCTTTACATCAGATGGATGTAAAGAATGCCTTCTTGCATGGTGATTTGCAAGAAGAGGTCTATATGGAGCAGCCACCAGGTTATGTGCATGCTGTTCATCCTGAGTTTGTTTGCTGGTTGAAGAAAGCCTTGTATGGCTTGAAGCAAGCACCTAGAGCATGGTCTGACAAGATAGGACAGTATCTTGTCATTATTGGCTTTCAGATTTCCAAGGCAGATTTCTCACTTTATGTGAGAAAAACAGAGAAAGGTATTATGCTACTTGTCATTTATGTTGATGATTTGATTATGACAAGTGACAGTGATGAAGATATCCTTCATGTGAAAATGCTATTGAAGCAGAAGTTTGAGATGAAGGATTTGGGAGAACTGCGTTATTTCTTGGGCATTGAGGTGATTAGATCACCAAGTGGGATACAGCTCTTGCAGAGGCAGTATGGATTGGACATGCTGTCCAAATATGGGATGACAGGCTGTAAGCCTATTTCAGTTCCTTTGGAGCAGAATGTGAAGCTGAGCACAGATGCAGGTGAGCTTCTGGAAGACTCTACTATGTACAGACACATAGTAGGAAGTTTGATTTATATGACTATTACCAGGCCAGATTTGAGCTATGCTGTTGGATTGGTAAGTCAGTTTATGCAGGCTCCAAGGAAACCGCATTTGGATGCGGCTAGACGCATACTCAGGTATGTGAAGTCCACATTGCAGTATGGACTATTTTATGAGACTGGGGTTCAGATACAGCTACATGGATACACTGATGCTGATTGGGCTGGTAGTATTTCTGATAGACGATCTACCAGTGGATATGTGTTCTCTTTTGGGAGTGCTGCAGTCACTTGGAGCAGTAAGAAACAACCTACTGTTGCCTTGTCAAGCACAGAGGCTGAGTACAGGGGTGCAGCAATGGCTGCATGTGAGGTAGCTTGGTTGCATAAGCTACTTTATGAAATGCATCAGTCTACAGATGGGCCAGTTGTCATTTATTGTGACAACATGAGTAGTATACACTTGGCAAATAACCCAGTCTATCATGCTAGAACAAAGCACATTGAGGTGCATTATCACTATGTGTGGGAGAGGGTTTTACTAGGTCTTATTGATCTAGTTTATGTCAGCACAGAGGATCAGGTAGCTGACATATTTATGAAGGCATTGGGCGCAGAGAAGCTGCGCAAGTTCAGAGACCTGCTTGGTGTGCAGGAATTGGGATTGAGCTCGAGGGGGAGTGTTGAGATATCGAGCTCCACTTGTGATATGCCAGGGTGACCGTTGTGCATTTATGTCACCGACGTGTTAGTTGCAGATGCGGTTGGTACACCGCCCATGAATAATAGCTACATGATAGCTATCCTTATCTACTCTAGTTCGTGGCTCAGTTAGTATGCCACCTTAGTTAGTTGAGTTTGGTTTGAGACCCATATTTAGGGTTCTTCTATTTCTTTGTACAAGAGTTCTTTTGGCTTACACAACTAAGAAGAGGATAAACTGTTTTCAGCCTCCACCTTTGTGTGTCTTCCTGCATTGTGCAAGCAAGAAAGCTACAAGTGAGACTCCTTCCTTCTCTCCCACAATCTTGACATTCTGAGGTATTTCGTGGGTGCAAAAATATTGGAAATTTCATCCAAATTTGCGGTTGTGTTTATTTTTCCATCATTACACAAACTTTTTCGTTGGAACTATCAACACATGTTTGACAATCAATATAAAAGCTTTTCGAATCCATTCTCTCTAATATTGTCTTCTTTTCTCCCGAAATTTTGTTTCGACTTCCCTTCAAGGTCTTTGCTTCCTGTTTGAAGAGCAGTTCAACAATTTCTGATAGGTAACAAAATTTTGTTATTACAAGTATTTGAAAAAAATCAATTTGATTAATATAGAAATAATTTTTAATAACACTTGAAAAATTAAAGATGTTATGTGCTTTGTATCTTTTAAAAGGAGCATAGTACTTCCAGAAAGGATCTTATCATAAATTTCTATGTTTTAATAGAATTAATTCATAGTTCATGTTTCTCTTCTTGTTTTGCATATTTTGACTGGTGAAATGCGAAATAATATCTATGGTTAGTGATATTTTTCTAACTATCACGTTTCACTAGTGAGATATTCAAATAACTTTTGTCTTCAAGTAGTGTCCGGTGAAATGCGATTTCTTCACCGGCATTTGCCTTGAACACCTTGTTTTTGCATTTCATAGGTCAATTAAAATTTTTTTTCCTTTTTGATTTTTTGTCTTGAAAAATGTAAATTTGGGGTTTCTTTCCATGGTTCCATCTTGTTTTATTAGACATTGTTGCCATTGTGCTTTGTTTTCAGGAATAAATCTTTTGTTGGTCAATATGACAAAGAGAAAGCTATCTCTGGAAGGAATGGATGAGGAGGAGCTAATGGAGACTTCTGATGATAGGCTCTTTGATTTCTTACACATCACTGAAAATTCTTCCAAGTTTAGCTATATCGGGGAAATTTTCAATGCTCCTTTTGATTTGAAGGAGTTATTGGAGGATCTTGAAGATAAATTTAAGGAGTACATATGTTTTTATGATAGACATGTTCAAGGTTTGGAAGTAAATGGATTTGTTCATTATAGTGATGTCATGGGAGCCACCAGTACATCCATATCAACTTTGCTAGGAAGGTTCAACCTCATTGATGAGGAATTCAGAAAGAGAGAAACATGTTGCCCTTTCCATAGGTATCAACACCAATGCCTTCTAATCCACAAGGATGTTGGATTTATTGTGTATTTTTAGTACATGGAAAATTCTTCTCTAGATATAGACCAATAGGGAAAGCTAGAGGATATTGCAGGTATGGATACGGAGGTTGAAGAGAAGGAGAAGATGTTTCAAGAAGATATTGAGAATCAACTTGTCCAAGGTTTTGATGTAGGTTTGTTCAAAAGTGGCAATATCACAATGGTGGAAGAAAAGGAGATCGAGCCAAGTGCACAGGTTGATGAAGAAGGTCCTCTTGCATGTGTTCCAACATTTCCCACTTATCTTATCAACAAGAAGAGATATGTGTTGCTAAATGATATTCAACATATTTTTGATCTTAGAGAAGATTATTGCTTAGCAATCCTTGTAGGTTGGGGCAAAAATGACATGAATTTTATAGGTTATGAACAAGAACCACTAGCAAGTCTTCATGTTGAGGGAGAGAATTTCCAAGACAGCTCTATAGCCTTACATACATGTATTAATCAGATCGTAGAATACAAAAAGGGGGGGCTACCTACAGAAGAAGAGTTCTTGCATGTCCAGAAGAAACTTCATATTGATGATGTAGGGTATGAAGAGAGATTGAAGTCTCCATCAGATGAGAAACCCAAGAGTTCAATAAATCTTTATGATGATAGTCTTCTCAAAGAAGACAAACATCCTAAGGTATGAAATATAATTCGAAGTTACCCATTGAGTTTATGTTAGACTTTATTATGCATTATAGATAAATATCTTATATCTTATACTGTTGTGGTTTGTTGTGTAGATTGAGATTGAAGATCTGGACAACTTTTTTGGAAGGGCCAAGGGCTCTAAGCCAATGAAGCTTGGAAAAAATCAAAGCCTTGGCCATTATATTGGAAACTTAAACAATTAAACAATTATAATATATCATAGTAGATTGTCAAGCTCTCCAAGTCTACCAATGATGGCTTTGAGAGCTATCTCAAAGGTAATTGGATCTCAAGTTTTCAGCAGAGGTTTGGATAAGATCATTTTAGTGGAGAAGGAAGAAGCCATAAGAGTTTTTGGCTTCATGCCTGGATACAGTGGATCTAGAGCTGGATATTCTGGAGTTCTTGGCTCCTATTTGCTCTCTTATGTAGGAGATAGTAAGAATTTGAAGCTTCTTCCAGGCTATCGGAAACAGGAGTTTTTGAAATATAGAGGTATTATTGAGTGGGATGAAACAAAAGATTCCTCTGGAGGCCCTGTCGAGCTACCTGAAACCAAGGACTCCTCTGAAGGCCCTGTTGAGCTACCTGAAACCAAGGACTCCCCTGAAGGCCTTGTTGAGCTACCTGAAACCAAGGACTCCTCTGAAGGCCCTATCGAGCTACCTGAAACCAAGGACTCCTTTGAAGGCCCTGTTGAGGTGCGTGAAACTAAGGACTCCTCTGGAGGCCCTGTCGAGGTGCCTGAAACTAAGGACTCTTCTGCAACACAATCAGACTAGAAGATGCCAAAGATTAAGGGTTTCTTGAAACCCATATTTTCCCAACTCTTTGTCTGGTTTGTAACCATTCTGTAAATCTTTTCTTTGCGCAAGAATTTAAATATCTATCTTTTCTTCTTTGGGTAACAATTTGTATAGCCCTTGCTAAAGATTATGTATTGCTTGATGTATCTTTAAGCTTGAATTTATGCCAGATTTGTCGATAGAACCATTGAAAGACCTCTAATAAACTGTTGGCTTTGTATCTTCCACCTCCATGTCTTGTGTGTCTGAAATATTTTGTTCTTGCTTGATAATGTGATTTTTCCATACCTTGGGTTGACCAAATAGATAGAGATCCATATTGTTTAATAAAGTATGGAGCATGGTTATATAGAATATGCTGCATAGTCGACGGGATTTCCACTGATTAAATTTAATAGTTGAGCTACCATTTCTCGAGTTTATCTTGCAAAGTCTCCCATGAAAGCCTAGAAACCTTCTAGCCTTCACTCCACCAATGAATGGTTTTTTTGGGACACAATTACCATCCTTAGACTTTTGAAGATTTGGTTCAATAACAACATTTTGCCACCATGAAAACCAATTGCAAAGAGAACTTTTTCAACCTTTGTTATAGCATCTGTTCTGGTTGATAATGGCTTCAGCTTCCATGCAAATCCTATATAGAGATGAACAAGCTTTTCAATTATCCTACAAAGTGCATGAAGTGTACAAATATGGGCATTCGCTAAAGGAATGTCCAAGACTCCTGGTTTAAACTGTGAATTCTTATTGTGCCTAGAGGGAGCTCTATTCCAATTGCTTGAGTTTAACTCTGCATGGTGACATGCAGTATAAGCAAGGAGATCTCAAGTTGGCTCCCTTTAATACATTATACATACATTTGAGTGTCTTTAGGTCACCAGCTATGTGCCACTCAATCCTGTAGTTCCCAAATCCTTGAACAAATAACTCTTCTTCTGCTTGTTTCCTTTGAATAACATTAGGTATTGATGTTTGATGAAAAACCCAATATAATATATCAAAATTCTCAGTATCTACGGTCTCAAATGCTCCTAGCCACTAGATATTATATTCAGATTGAACACTAAATGATGTTGAGTGATTGTAATGACCTGACGAAAGTGCTCTATTCATCAAGGTGATAGAGATTCTCTCCAATTTTTTACATTTCAGAATCTCACTCTCATCAAGTTTAATCACAAATCTTGCCACTCCCTATGTCTCTCCTACTGACAAGTCATAAAATTTGATCATTAAGCATTGTAGGGTGGGCAAGTCAAGGAAAATATTGTTATATTCATTGAATGTAACCTCATTTTTCTTGCCCTTGAAGCTAGCCTTGATATGAAAAGGCTCACCTAGAATCCGCATCACTTTGTTATTAACTCTCTGTCTAATAGTCCTAACCACAAATGGCTTCAGAAGTATGCAATTGTGTACCTGTCCTTGCTTCATATTTGATTGTAAAAGCTGGAAAAGTTGCATATAAGCATCTCGACTGATACCAACTATCCAATGTCTTCTATATTAACTCAGAATCCAAAGAATGATCCTTTACAAATGACTCCAAGCATTGTTTCTTTGCCTTTTTAAATTTCTTCTTCTCCAAAATATCTTTTGAAACTACTGAAGGAAGAAGATGATAATAAAACTGAGTTGCTTTTAAAGAATCTTTTTCACTTGTGGTTGTAGAAGAGATCTAAGGAAAATTAACATCACAAATCAATGCAGGTAATTTAAATAAAGCAATATTTAAGATTTTTCAAGTGAAAAAAAATATACATTGCTGCTTGAATTCTTTTACCACAGCATCCTCCTCCTCGTTTGAGATTCTCAATATTTTTAAGAGCTCTTTGTCAATTTCGAAGGCCTAATAAAGTTTGCTTTCGTCGATAAGCTTTGATACGCTTTTCCAATGAATGAAATTTTTGTTGACAATCCTCTAACTTTTGCAACAACTCTATATTGTGTTTCATCAAAAGATGATTCTCTAGTCTAAGGATATCCTTTTCTACAACAAGGTTAAGTGTATAACCTAAAAATCCATTGTAGCCATCACCAATAAACCTCATTAATGATGAGCTATTATAGAAAGAAGGAGTGCTATTTCTGCTAGGATCTTTGGGATATAGCTTTCCATCTAACCAAATATCAATATTCTTCTTTCCTTCAAACCTCAATATATGTTTCATAGACTCTATAACTGTGATAGATTTTGTTCTCTTTCTTATTGGTTCATACTCACTATCCAACTCAATATGAAGATGATAGAGAGGTCTTTTATGAGAGCTACATAGATCATTGGATGATTGATCCATAGTTGAGTTACAGAGATCATTGGGTGATTGATCCATAGCTAAAGATATGATTAGAAGCAAGAACGAAAACAAAGAAGAGACTACTAAGGAGGAGAAAAAAATAAGAGAGAAACGATGGAGGGAGGCAATTGAGTATCCACAAAAATTCAAATTGAATATTACTTTTCACTTTAATGAGGAGAGGTAAGATCTTCATTATGACAACCTTGCCAACTTTATGGCGACCTAGATTTCTAGGTTTGATGTGACCACGAGAATATCACGACAATGACTTATTAACGAATTTTGATATTTCAACTTACCAAAATATAAAACTTTTAAAATTTCTATCATATGATTTTATTTCTTAAATTGTTTTCTCTCTCTAGGATCTCTTACAGGGCATTTTCGAGACCTCAAAACTCCCCTAATGATGCTAGTGGGTAGGTATTTCTCAAAGAGATAGACTGTCTCCATTGCTTCCCATCTTGTGGATTCAATAGAGGATGTCTTGATCTCCTTATGTGAGATCCATTGCACTAAATTTAACAACCTGTAAATCGTCCCACGTATTTCTAGAGTAAGGACTACACTCCAAATAGCAAAATTAAGAAGCATTACGAAGGACTACACTCCAAATAGCAAAATATGCAGGACACTTACAATCCATTCGTAGTACAAAATTGACATATCTTATGCCAATCATGGGATTTTAGCGCTGATAATTCATCGTCTTTAGAAAACCTGGACTTGAGAGAACGCATCATATCCATTGGAGTGGCAATAGACTTGATAATTTGCTTCACAAACTCTTCTTTAGTGGACAAACCCAATGAGCGTGAGGTAGCTGCAAACGACCATCAGCACGTGATTGTGACGAAAGCGCCTCCATCTTGCCTACCTCCTTCAAATCCATTTGTGCCCTTGCAGTGTCTCTCTTTCTTGTGATGTGGTCCCATAGTAAGTTTCTTACATTCTTAAAAATATGCATGGGGTGTTTGATCTGTAAGTGGGTCCAATATGGAAACTTGTAGAAAATTGAGAACCGTCACATTTCATTAGGATGTGACTTCATGTGGATCATTTTTTGCTCATACCACCTTTGGGTGTTCATTCATGCTAGAGGTTGTCCAAGAAAAAATTTCCTCATTTTATGACCCTCCAACAAGAAAGCGGCGTGTTCTTGTTGATATACCATCTTCTTCATGGTTCGTGACCTTTGGGAGTCTAACTGTGGCCCACACAATGAATATGCATGATAACCTGAGGTAACTAGACATGTCCTAACACCTCTATCCAGTAAATACAAACTCGAATGAGCTCTGATAGATATTACGTACAAGAACGGAAGCCTACTTACCTGAGCACTCCACGAATCCTTGAAAGTCATGCTTGGTCCACATGATAGTGGCTCGAATATTGGCTGATCGTCGACTATCACGCTTGCTCATATCTTCCACGGTGACCCCCTCCTCCCACAAAATCTTAAGATCATCGACTAATGGATGAAGATAGACGTCCATACTCTTGACTTTTAGCAGCCGAGAATGAGAGCAAGCTAAGGATGAGGTGTCATTTCTTCGTAGAAAGCCATGGAGGGATGTTGTAGTCAACAAGGACTACAGGCTACACATTGTAAGAAGTTGAGTGCAATCGAATGGGTTCACATTATCCATAGCAAGACCGAGTCAAAGATTCCTTGGCTCTCACACAAACCTACAAAGGTAGAGTCAATGTGGCTCCATATATGTAAATCCGCTGATATTTATTGGACTCCATTTGTGGATCTATTCTGCGCACATGCCAGGTTGTCAAGCTTGCCATGTTGGATGTACGAAACATGTGATGTATACAGGAGATAAGCGAAAAGTGTCTAAGAACTTTTTGAGGGATGGTTTGCCCTTGCAAGTCTTGTCAATACCTTTGAGCATCACACTTTGGATATGTCTCCATAGTCTTGTATTCTCCTCGAAACAGTACGCAATCGTTGATACATGCATGGATGTTGTTGCAGTCCATGCCAAGCTTTCATAAAACATGTTGCGCATCATCACGAGACTTAGGCATGGTATTTGTAAGTGGTAATATATGATACTTTAGTAACCTGAAAGAAAATCATAAAACACCTTGAAAAAGCACAATTGTTTTTTATGATGGTGCGTGAAATCAACGAAGAGTACGTAGAAGGTACCTAAATAACTCGGTCACACTCGTATTGCTCCATCCGTATTTTTCTTACACACTTAGGAGTCCAAGAAGCGTCTTCAGGCAAGGTTCTCGACACCCATCATATAATGGTATGGATGCTTCCTCTCTAAGCAGATCAGATATCTCAACATCCATGGGCATCAATGCATCAATCATTGCCTCCATCTCAAGCTCCAAGATTGTAGGAAAGTATGGAAGGCTGCTATCTCCTCTTGTATTGATGGTATAGATTGGGTAGTACCTTCCAAGTGGTGGATTGGCTCAGGCACTCCATCCATCGCAC
This sequence comes from Lygodium microphyllum, assembly GCF_053477565.2. NCBI lineage: Eukaryota > Viridiplantae > Streptophyta > Polypodiopsida > Schizaeales > Lygodiaceae > Lygodium > Lygodium microphyllum. Next base: position 40,968,391 of record NC_141140.1, on the reverse strand, counting down.
GCCCACAAACTCTTCTAATTGGCTGCAAAGGGTGCTCTCCTCCTTGGGATGAGACGTCATCTCCTTGTAATAAATTTTACGGCCACATCCAATGTTTTTGCATATGATATTCAATTAGTTTGCGAATACAATGCACGATTGATATACACTCTTCTTACCGTTTGCTCAAAATCTGAGATTGCATGATCAATGATCTCTAATTGAAACTCACTGAAGAGTCGTACGTGTTCCATAGGCAATCATCTTTTTTATCTAATTGCCAACTTACATTGAGACTAACGACATGGGACATGCTGATTAGGATATGCCTCGCAATCTTGAACATCACGGCCTTCATTGTGTTTGTTTTGGTCTATGTTACAACAAACAATTTGTTTTTATTATCATTCTTTTTTTCTCTCTTAAATTGTTTGAGAAGGGATTTCAATATGTAAAGTCTAATATACTATGCATGGGGACGAGGGAGTAGCTACCCTATGTCCGGAGTGTTTCCTGTCCCGTGGTATTGCACTAGACCTTGCCACCTTTTTCATTTGTGTACAACTCGATTTGTAGAGCTTAGGAAGAGGTAGTGCAAAGCATGTCAATAAAACTATTCCTTCACCTCCAAGTCTAATCTCTCTTTCCCTATATCGGCCCAGGATACACAAGCCTTTCGCACCTTTCCGAAGCATCAAACACACATAAGGTACACCCTTAACTATATATATATATATATATATAGCTCTCTCTACTACTAGTACTACCACCACCTCTCTCTTTCTCTCTCTATTCTACTACTACTACTACAGAAAAAGAAAACAAGAAAAGAAAAAATTAAACAACAACAACAACTGCTACTACTACAAAGAAGATTATTTTTTTTAAAAGAACTACTACTACTACTACTACTACTACTACTACTACCACCACCACCACCACCACCACCACCACCACCACTACCACCACTACTACTACCACTACAAACAAGAAAAGAAGAAAATAAAGAACTACTACTACTACTACAAACAAGAAAAGAAGAAATTAAAGAACAAGATATTACCCTCTGTTTTTATCCATTCACTCTCCTCTCTTCCTCCCTCTTTCGCTCTTTCTCTCTTTCTTTATTATGTTTCACGTTTATTCCATCTCTCTCATTCATTCATTCTTTTTATCTCTTCCTCTCCCTCTCTCATTTCTTCTCTTTTTCTCTTAGTATACATTGTTGTTAACAAAAACAAGCAAAAAAAAGAAGGAGAAAAAGCAAAAACAAACCAAGAGGGAGCAATGCACTCACCACAAAGGTTTGAGGATGGATTTGGTAGCTCCTCGTCGTGATGGCGGCTCCTCTTCATCCTTTGTGCACTTCCTCCTTTTCTTCACAAATGGCGGCGGCGGTGGCGAGAAGCTCTCCTTCTCCCTCTTTTTCTCTTTCTCTCTGTCTCCCTCTCAAACACACGATGCAATTTGCTCTCTCTTTCACTCCCTCTTTCATTCTTTCACGCAAAATGACGTGCTCGGATTTTGGCCCGATTTTTTTCATCTGAGTACCATCGCTATTTGCGTCACAAATGGCCGTCGCTATTCTCCTATATCTATGTAGTGAAAGAGAGAAAACAATATGGAGATAGACAAAGAAAGAGAACTATGGAAGTCATGAAAAGGGTAAAGAAGAGCTACACTTTTTTTTTTATTTCTTTGTTTTCTTTGTGCATCATACATGTCAAAGATATGGAGAAAAAATAAGGGGAAAGGAAATGGAGCTAGAGAGAGAAATAAAGATAGAGAGAGAGAAAGAGAGTTTTGAAATTGGGGATTTAAAAAGAGGGAGGGAGAGGGATAGAGAGAGAGGAGGAGAGGCAGATAGAAGGGGAGATGGGAATATAATGAAAGGTATAGGAGAGAGAAAAAGACAGTCATGAAGATTGAGGTGGAGGGAAAATTATTATATTTTTGAAGAAAAAAGAGAAAATAAAAATAGCATGCCACTTAAAGAAGAGAGGAAGAACTGAAAGACAAAGAAGAGATTAAAAAAGAGAAAGAGAGAGAGAGAAAAAAAAATGGAGACGAACAGAGAAAATTATTGATTTTTTAATTTAAAAAACATAAATATATAAATATATAAAAAAGTGAATATAAAAAGAGAATAAAATGAGGAGAGACACATATAGAGATGAAAAATGAGATGGATATGGAGAGAAAAATATTATATTTTTGGGCCATTAGAAAGAGATCGGGAGAGAATGAAAGGTGGAGAAGAGGGAAAGAGAGATTAAGAGAAACCATGATGCCAGGAGGCATATTTCACGTTGGATTCCGTGAGGTTTTACGGTGGATTCCGTAAACTTTGATGACCGGGGCTCATACACAAAGTGGATTCTTTGTGCGAGAAGTTGATGGGGACGCCTGTCCTTTTTGGGTGTTTCATTAATTTAGTGTGTACATGGGTGATTCCATAGCGGGTGATTCCGCAAAATGCATATTAAATTAATAAACGTTTATGAGTTTAGAGTGCGCACTCGTAATAAATTAAGGTTAGGATTGATTTCTAACCAGTTGATTTATTTATGTAGCTCAAGACTGCTAGGTATTCACTTTTGTCGGTTTAATTGTATTATTTTACTAACGATTGTGAATGCTTCAGCTGATGTATAGAGATAGCAGCAATGGCGGAGGAAAGCATTGGAGGATAGCGAGTATTCGATTTATCATTTATATTTTGATGGGCGCATACCTTAGGCATGGCCCCTATATTTTGTCGTTCCTATTTATTGAGGCGTTGGATATTTATTTATTATTTTGTATACGCATGGACGCACGATTATGTTATTTGTACTTGGATATTGTATTAGGCATGCCAGACTCTTTGGGCACCGCTCGTTAGCTTTATTCCTATTTTGTGCTAAGGCAAACTCAAAAGCTAAAAGCTTGCTATTTTGTAATTTGGGCTATTATTTGAGCTTGAAGATGATTAATACATAAAATACATGCTTTGTGGAGCGCTCACACAAGGCATGGGGGGAGATTGCACCCAATTGGTCTCTTGTTCATGTCGTTCATACTTTTTACCTTGAATTTTGTGCAAAAAGTAGAGTTCTATTGTTCTTGGGGACCTTCCGGCATTCACTACGCGAGCGTGCAGCATCCTATCTGCGCACCAGTGGTATCAGAGCAAAGCTGAGATCAAGAGCTTCCAATCGCTACCCATCTTGTGCGAAGGCGGAGCTCCTGGAATGATCGAGCTCTACGATCAATCTCGTCGCAAACGGTCGATACGAGTGGATTCCTGGCGATTAAGAACCTTTGTTTCCATCATTAGATCGCGAAGGACTGGCCTGCAGCAGCGGAGGACCACTCCTACATCCTCTTCTCCAAATTGTCTTCTCACAGACTACAGAGATAAGTTTTATAGCTTCATAAGCCTAAAAGCTTGAGTTTTAAGCTTATAAAGCTTATTTAGAAGCTAATTAAGCTTCAAGTTATCAAAACGACGGCAGGGTGGCATACTAGCGTAAAGGTTGGCGGCGAAAAATAGCCCCTCCCCTCCTAAATCGATTCAAATATGTGGCAGACTTAAGCCTTCTAAAGCTTAAGTCCATTAAGCTCAAAAGAAGCTTAATCATATAAGTCTTACAAGTTTGCCAAACTCTGCAAGTTCTGCAAGTATTCTAAGTCTAAATCCTGCAAGTCAGATAAAGCAATTAAGTTCTGCAAGTCCTGGAACCTTGCAAGTCACATAAGTTTGCAACTCTGCAAGTCAGACAAGTCACATGAAGTCAAAACAGACTTCTGTTCAAAACTCATAGAAGGGCTGTTCCTGCGCAGAAACTCCGAACTGCAAAGTTGTTCATTGGAAGGTACTCTTCGCATACGCAGGTTTGCTGAACCATTTTCAGCACACACAAAAGGATAAAACACAGATTTTTCAAAGATTACAAATCCCGCAATAGTTAAAGACGAAGATTGTGAAAGCCACACCCAAAAATATATAAGCCTTGTATACCCGAACTTGAGCTACGCTCATCCTGCTAACTTGATTTTGAGAGTGAGAGGTCTTTTGAGTTTTGTAGGATGACCGAACCACATATGGATGATTTCATGGCTGAAGGTGATCTACCTGAACCTACGATGGAGCAAAAGCTGGACTTAATTATGATGCAATTGGATGAAGAACGACGAGCTAGGCAAGCATTGCAAGTACAATTGGCTAATTTACAAAGATCGACTACCGACAAAGAGGAACCTCAATCTGAAGACCTTATTCGACGTACCATTGACACGACTCTCGAAGCTCGATCCATCCGCAAGGAAGCAAAGATAAGTAAAAGAAATTTCAAATTCCGTACTTTCAATGGCACTCGAGAGGGAAAAACTGTTCTTGCATTCATTAGTCAGTTTGATGACTACTTTCATGAGGAAACATATGCAGAAAAAGATAAAATCAAGTGTATCACTAATCATTTAGTGGATAGAGCATCTCTTTGGTGGACCGTGGTTCGTAAAAGTATAGATTGTCCCACTACCTGGGAGAATTTCAAGAAGAAGTTTATGCAGAATTTCCTTCCTCCACAATTTCATGAAAAAGCCATAAAGCAATGGGACCTTCTTCAGCAACGGGATTGTGAGCCTATTCCTCATTACACCAAGCGCTTTTGGAATGCATTACTCCAGTTACGCATGCTTGAAGACATACCTGAAGCGACACACAAGCGCAAGTATATGTCTGGACTACTTGGGCATTACTACGCTGAAGTTAATATGTTCAAGCCTGCAACTCTTGAAGACACAATTTCATTAGCTCATGACACTGAAGACAAGCTGTGAGGAAGAGATAAGCGTCCACAGCAATTTCAAGCCAATGTTAACTATGGATCTAAGCAATTCAACTCAAATTTTAGAAGATTTAATCGAGGTCGTTTTCCTTCATCATCTTTCCGTAAGAATTGGGCAAAACCACATGCTTTACCATCCAATACCAATCAAAACCCCAAGCCTATTCCACAGCCAAATCTTAATATCCCTAGGCTTCCTGCCATTGCAAACAATGTAACCAAAGCCAAACCTATAGTATGTTATAAATGCCACCAACCTGGACATCTAGCAGCAAATTGTCATTCGAAGAAGCCACCTGTCCATATCAACTACCTTGGAGCAATGGAAGATGACGAACATGAAGATATGCCTGATTTCACGGAAGATGAGGACGACATTACTACTCCTTCGGATACTTTACCAGGTATGCCAACTCCACATTCTTTATTGACAATGAAATATTTAGTGCATGGAAAGGAAAAGATTATTTTGCATGATGATGGTAGTACTCATAATCTTATTTCTGCAAAGCTAGTAAAAGAATTGAAGTTACAGACTGTACCTACGCATTATCACATCAAAGCAGCATTCTTAGGCACTAGGTATAATGGTACACAGGAAGTGCATGACTTAGAAATTCAAATTGGTCAATACACTGAAAGAAGAAATTTTCTAGTTGTACCATTACAGTCTAGTGATATTATTTTAGGTATGCCGTGGCGTCATCAGCATAACCCTGATATAGATTATTCCACACATTCAATTAATATTAAATTTCAAGGAAAACATATTACATTGTATGGTATGTATGCATCTAATACTTTTCCACTGCTTTCGCATACTCAAGCTAAACGTGCATTACGCAAAAGTAGTAAATCTTATCTCATTTGGGTGAATGAACTGCAAGTTAAAGAAAATCATATGCATCCTAGGCATAAAGAATTTCTTGCACATTTTAAAGACTGTTTTGCCGAAGATCTACCACCTGGTTTACCTCCTTCACATCCAGAAGACCATAAAATAGATTTGATTCCTAGTACCCAACCACCTTGCAAAGCACCATATAGGCATAACCAGATAGAGAAAAAAAAAATTCAAAGTCAAGTTGACGAATTACTAAATAGAGGATTGATTAGACCTAGTAGTTCTCCATTTGGTGCACCTGTTCTGTTAGTAAAGAAAAAGTACCTATCATATGTGCATTGACTATCGAGCTTTAAATAAGATCACTGTAAAGAATAGATATCCAATTCCTAGAGTCGATGACCTTATGGATAAACTGCAAGGTTCTGCCATATTTAGTCAAATAGACCTTAAATCTGGTTATCATCAGGTGAGACTAGATAAGTCTGACATATTCAAGACTGCATTTAGGACACAGTTTGGTCATTATGAATTTTTAGTGATGCCTTTCAGATTGACTAATGCACCTGCTACATTTAGTAGAATGATGAACCGTATATTTTTGAAATATCAGTATTGTGTAATTGTCTTCTTTGATGATATTTTGGTGTTTAGTCAAAATGAGAAAGAACGTTATGAGCATTTGTCATTGGTTTTCCAGTTATTAAAAGATAATCAACTGTATGGAAATCTGGAAAAGAGTGAGTTCTTTAAAACAAAAATTGAGTATTTAGGTCATATTGTATCATCCGATGGAATTAAAGTTGACCCTAAGAAAATAGAAGCAATATTAAATTGGCCTGTACCTAAAAATATGCATGAGTTACGATCATTCCTAGGTCTTGCTAGTTTCTATAGGAAGTTTGTGCGTAATTTTTCATTACTTGCTTTGCCTCTGACTAAACTTCTGAAGAAAGGTATTGTTTATCATTGGTCCAATAATCAACAGAAATCCTTTGACTTATTGAAACATGCATTAACCCATGCTCCTGTCTTACAATTGCCTGATTTTAATAGACCATTCTTTTTAGTAGGGACTGATGCTAGTGGATCAGGAATAGGAGCCGTACTTATGCAGGACAATCATCCCATAGCCTATTCTAGTTCTAAGCTGAAACCCTCCGAACTGAAATATTCCACATATGACAAAGAATTATTAGTTGTGGTACAAGCCTTAAGACAGTGGAAACACTACTTAATGGGCTCTGAATTTATGATTAAGACCGATCAACAAAGTATTATACATTTACTTAGCCAACCCCAAATATCTGACCGACATATCAAATGGGCAGCCTTTATTCAGAGTTTTCATCCTATCATTCAATATCAACCCAGTAAAGAAAATGTAGTGGCCGATGCATTAAGTAGAAGATCTGCCATTCATAATATTTCTGTTATATCTTTTGATTCTTTGATTGCTATGAAAGATACTTATCATCAGGACATTACTTTTCATGCTGATTGGAATAAATTAGTTCAAAATAACTTGATTCCTATTGATTCACTATCTTATAATGATGGATTCATGTTTTATGAAAAGAGATTATGTGTTACAGTTCCATTCAGATCTTTTGTTTTGAATGAGATTCATTGTCCTCCATATCAAGGTCATAGAGGTATCATATCTACTTTACGTACATTAACTGAAGATTTTTATTGGCTGCATATGGACACTGATGTATCTAACTTTGTTTCTGAATGTTTGATTTGTCAAAGAGTTAAGAGACATCATGGTAAACAATATGGATTACTTATGCATTTGTCTATTCCGTCAAGACCATGGGAACAAATTTCTATGGATTTTATTACTAGTTTACCTAATACTAAATCTAACCATGATATGATTTGGACAGTAGTAGATAGGTTTAGTAAACAAGCATATTTCATTTCATGTAAGAAAACTTTAACAACATCACAGGCAGCACAATTGTTTTTGAAAACTGTTTTCACTAACCATGGATTACCAAAAGTTATTATTTCTAATCGTGATTCTAGATTTTGTAACAACTTTTGGATTACTCTGTTTGCTAACCTAGGCACAAAAATTGATTTCTCATCTGCATTTCATCCTGAAACTAATGGACAAACAGAAGCTACTAATAGTACTATACTAGATCTTTTACGTGCTTATACTATTTCTAAGCCATAGACATGGGACATACATTTGCATTTATTACAGTTTGCATATAACAATACACCACACACATCTATAAAGAAAGCACCATTTGAAGTGATTTATGGTTATAGATTATCTACACTTGTTGCATCTTTATCAAATAGAATTCAGAGTGCTGATGATATTGCTAGTATGCACAATACTATTTTTGATGAGGTTAAAGACATGATTGTCAAAGCCCAGCAATCATATACCAAGCAAGCCAATAAGAAAAGACAAGCAATGAATTTCAAAGTTGATGACTATGTTTGGTTGAGAATAGAAAAACGTAGATTACAAAGTGTAGATAGACACCCAGTTGTTAAATTAGCACCTAGATTCTATGGACCATTTAAGATCATTCACAAAATTAATGACAATGCATTCAAGTTAGAATTACCACCTCGCTGGAAAATTCACAACACATTTTTCATATTAGTTTATTAAGACCTTTTAGAGGCCACTTACCTGTACACCCTGTTTATGAAAACCCACCTTTGTTAGAGGAAGAGACTGAAATACTTGAACCTGAAGCTATCATAGATACTGACTTTATGACCACTAGAACTGGCCGAAGATATTCTAGATATCTAGTCAAATTTAAGAACCATCCTGTAGAAGAAGCACAATGGTTGCACGCTGGAGACTTAAATGCTTTCCCCACTCTACTAGCTCCACATTGAGCTAATAGCAATTGAGGTCAATTACTATCCCACCCCGGGGGTATGATGCTAGGAGGCATATTTCACGGTGGATTCCGTGAGGTTTTATGGCGGATTCCGTAAACTTTGATGATCGTGGCTCATACACAAAGTGGATTCTTTGTGCGAGAAGTTGATGGGGACGCCTGTCCTTTTCGGGAATTTCATTAATTTAGTGTGTACATGGGTGATTCCATAGCGGGTGATTCCACAAAATGCATATTAAATTAATAAACGTTTATGAGTTTAGAGTGCGCACTCCTAATAAATTAAGGTTAGGATTGATTTATAACCAGTTGATTTATTTATGTAGCTGAAGACTGCTAGGTATTCACTTTTGTCGGTTTAATTGTATTATTTTACTAACGATTGTGAATGCTTCAGTTGATGTGTAGAGATAGCAGCAGTGGCGGAGGAAAGCATTGGAGGATAGCGAGTATTCGATTTATCATTTATATTTTGATGGGCGCATACCTTAGGCATGGCGCCTATATTTTGTCGCGCCTATTTATTGAGGCGTTGGATATTTATTTATTATTTTATATGCGCATGGGCGCACGATTATGTTATTTGTACTTGGACATTGTATTGGGCACGCCAGACTCTTTGGGCACAGCCCGTTAGCTTTATTCCTATTTTGTGCTAAAGCAAACTCAAAAGCTAAAAGCTTGCTATTTTGTAATTTGGGCTATTATTTGAGCTTGAACATGATTAATACATAAATACATGCTTTGTGGAGCGCTCACACAAGGCATGGGGGAGATTGCACCCAATTGGTCTCTTGTTCATGTTGTTCATGCTTTTTACCTTGAATTTTGTGCAAAAAGTAGAGTTCTATTGTTCTTGGGGACCTTCCGGCATTCACTACGCGAGCGTACAGCATCCGATCTGCACACCAAACCAAGACAGGGAAAAATAAATGAGATGCATGGAGGTAGAGAAATATAAAGGAAAAAGAAGATGGAGATGTAGAGAGAAAATTATTAAGTTTTGTTAATTGAAAAAGTAGAGAGAGAGAGAGAGAGAGAGAGAGAGAGAGAGAGAGAGAGAGAGAGAGAGAGAGAGAGAGAGAGAGAGAGAGAGAGAGAGAGAGAGAGAGAGTATGTATGTGTGTGTGTGGGAATAAAGGAAAAGGAAATAGAGATGAAGAGAAATTTAACGAGAGAGACAGAGAAGGCTTTCGAAGAAATAAAAGAGGGGAAGGGAGAGGGAAAGAGAGATAAGAAGAGAAAGATGGAATAAAAGTGAGAGAAAATTAATAAATTTTTATCAATAGAGGTAGACAAAGAGAATAAAAGACAGAGATGGAGAAAAAATAAAATAAGTTTTGAAAATATGGAGAGAGAGAGAGAGAGAGAGATGCTTACTTTTGAGGTTGGAGAATGTAAACTGAGTTAACTACTCATGCAGGAGCTTTTGAAGGTGTGATTATGGAGTTATCATCCAATGACAACAATAAATCTTACAAGCTCGTATGAATCATCAAAATGATAGACTAGGCAAGCAATACAATTAGAACATCCATAGAAAAGCTCTGTGGATAGGTTAGCCAATAAAAATAGACACGGCATGAATGCTTGTGCTATGAGAGTCCATGAGATATCAAAGGATTGAGAGTGCATAAACCATATTGGGAAATAATCAATGCATGGTTAGCAAAAGATCTAAGGAGAAGTTTGGTTGGCTAAAAGTAGGGTGGTGGGTCCAAAAAAAGAGCAAGCATAATAAATGGAGTAGGTCTATTACTCCAAATAAGAGCATTTATTGGTTCTTCAGATGCATAAGGGGGGAATCAATAGTGGAAGAGATCAACATTCTCAACTTCTTAGAGACATTAGTAGCAATTCACAATGATCCATGCATGGAGATAGGGAGATAAACTATCCATTAGTTTCTAAGATGAATTAAGGAATGACTTAGAATTCTAAAGTAAGATTACAAAAAGTGGGATTGGAGCAACAACTTGAAGCAAAGAAGCATCTTGAGAGGCAAGAAACTTGTGTATTAAAGAAAATTGAAGTCTAAGATATGGTTCGTAATTTGCATAAGCTATTAGTTTAGAACTAAATAAGGCTAATGCCAATAAAGTGGTGAGATTAACTATATATCTAATGTCCCAAGGCAATTTTTATTAGTGCAAAAATATTCAAAATAACTTATTATGATTACTTTCAACAAGCAAGAGTATTTTATTTTAGAGGATTCTTCTAAAAAATTAATACTAAGGTGAAGTTTGAATGGGTGGCTCTAAGACTAATGACATTAGGATTTAAAATATATTTGAAGAATGAATGAGAATGAGGAATATTGTGAATAATCTACTCAAGGGAATGGTAATGAATATAAAATGAAATTGGAAAAGAGATCAATGAACTTATGTACTAGGAAAAAAGACATGATCTATACCTACAAGAGTAGGGGATTAAAGATAAGATACAATTGCCATGGGTGTGTAGAGGCATAGTGATTGAGTTGGAAGGTAAGTACATTTGTATTGTAGCTTGGTCAAATATACCTTGGGACTAAAACCAAAATAGTAATAGCTTCAGAGATTGAAATAGAATGTGTGTATGGAGAATACTTCTAGGAGATAGTATGTTGCTGAGCTAGGTTTTCTAGACTTGAGTATTAGACTCAAAGAGTTTATTCCAAGTGGCAACATCAGTAATTAGCCTCACAATCATTTTGGTGGCTTGATTGGTGTTAGCGCCCCTTTTACAAAAGTCCACCTCAATGTTGTCGTGCCACTAAGTGGGCGCAGTGTGAAAAACTTTGGAGTGCATCATCATCCAACTTTCTTATTAATATAGAGAGTCATCTTGATTTGAGTCATTAATGCTAGTGTATGGGGCATAGATAGTCCAAGAATACTAGATTTTTGGATAATTTTAGCCTATTCTTATATTATTTATTGTAAAATTCATAAAATTTTAGGAAAGCTTCTAGATTAGGATGGCATGCAAAAAGCAAGTTACTTTTTCAGCCAATTTTGGATTTTTCATAGAAAAGAAAGATGGATGAAATTGCACACGTCGCAATTGCAGTGAACAGGCAGAAAACAACACTTTGAAGAAGAATGAGTGAATTGAAAGATTCTAGGCAGGTGTGTTGAAGTTTTACCCCCCCTTTTGGAGCCAACAGAGCCATCAGATTTGGGTTCTGAGGAGCAGTGAGAAAGCTGTTGTTTGATGTATGTTTTTGGTCTACGAGGGAGCTCCAAGAGATCTAATGCTTGGAGATTGCTTTTGAGTGCCAAACAAGGGATTTTAGGTTCTATCAAGAATATTGATTTTATTCTTTGTGCTTTGTCTTTATTGTATTTACCTCTTGTCTATTCTTTTTTTTCTCTTTCATCTTCTATCTCTACTTCCTTCTATCTTTGATCCCTAGTGGATAGGACCTTTCGACAAAAACCCCTTTGACATTGGTGAACCAGACGTAAAAGGTTGTCAGAAGGAAAGACAAGATGGGAGAACCTTTGAGCACAATTTCTAATGATGTTTTGTAACAGTTGGTGCTAAATATAAATATGCTTATGTAGGTACAACAACAACAACAGGTGATGCAGGCTTCTACTCAAATAGAAAGTGTTGTGATGAATGCTCTAGAAGCAGTCCAGCGTGAGATGAAGTTGTTCAATGGTAGGAATGTATCTGCATATGTATATACCTATACTCAAAAGATGAAATTCTTTGGGGTGGCTCAACTTGCATGGAGCCAGTATTTTGTTTGGATCATTGTACATGAATTGAAAGCGTTCTTGTGCCGTTAGGCGCACATCGTGTAAAAATATATAGCGTGACTTTCTTATTGATTTAGAGAGTCAATGCCATTTTAGACATTAGTGTTAGTGTCCATGGTTTAAAATATTAGATTTTTGGACAAGTTTAGCCAATTTATGATATTTTAGATATTATCTCTTATAAAAATCCATAAAACTGTAGACAACTTCTAGATTATGATAACATGTAAAAGAAATCGTGTAGCTTTCAACTAATTTGAGAGGATTTATGTAAAAAGAGAGATTAGCAAAATCGCGCGACACGTGATCATTGTTCTCAGGCAGTGAACAACACTCCAAAGTAGGAAATAAAGGAGTGATCTAGTTGAATTCCAGTCAGGTGTCCTAGTATTTTACCCCCCTTTGGGAGCCAATGGAAGCATCAGATTGGAAATCTGAGTAGCATAGAGGAAGGTATTATTTTATACACGTTTTTGTCTATTAGAGTTTTATCTTTTCATAATGCTGAAATAAACTTACAGGCTTCATCTCTGTTAGTATTCTTCTTCATTTTCTATTTCTTTCTAGGAGTATTCTTCTATGTCTTCTAATTCTTTAAACGCCTTCTCTTCTGTCTACTCCTCTCCCTGAATCTACCTTCACCATGTTGTCTCTTACCCGTGTGGTGGACTTTCGACACCAAACGCATCGACACCGTATTAGGGGAAGTTTATGCTACCATCAGAGGTGAATTTTGGAAGTATTTGGGCTTATTTGGGCTTATATATTCAGCCATATTCAGAGAATTAGCTACAACATTGTTCTTTTTTTCATTTCTTACTCTATAGAAGATATCTTATCAAAATATACAGGATTATGTGCCCCTATGGCAAAGCAATGTTTGTAGATCATTCATAGATGCTTTGAGTTGAATTAAGAGAGAGTTTTTTTCTCTTATTTCTTGGCTGTGGCAACTTATCCTTATCAGGAACTGAATTTGAAGCTCTCTTGAAGCAAGTCTCTTTGCCCTATAAGCCTCATAATTGACTCATAAGCTTTTGTCCGTAATAGTCTACATTTAATGTAATCATGCAAAGTTGATTCATGCTATGGCATCATGTATGAATGATGGAATGCAGAGTTGTTTATGATACATGATAGCATACTATACTTGATTTTATAATTTGTGATTTCTCTTACAGTCAAGAAAACAAGCTTGATTTGGGATAATACTCTTGTGATCTCTGCTAAGAACGTGCAGTTGGAAGCTCTATTAATATCTTCAAGAACTTGGCTTGAAACCTTCAACCCTTCTCTTATCTCTATCGTCTCCGAAGTCTAAGCTCTTGAACCCAATACATTGTTTTCTCTCAAACCCCTGTGATTGACTGTGAAGTAACTCTTGAACCTTTAAACATTCATTGTAATCTACTTATATGCCCATTGTTACGGGAAAAATAGTTGATGTATCTAGTAAGTCACACACTTCTGTGGCTAACCCTATGTCTGTACCTGCTATTTTTCCCAGTGTTAGGGAAGATGTATTAGGCATGCGGGATCTTCAATTGAAGGTCACAAAATTGGATGAAAAAGGACAACAGGAACCCCTAATCCAGGAAAAAGATGTATGTGGTGTGATAATTTGTAGCATGAGAGAAAGGATTTTGTTGCCTATCACGAGGCCTTGGCACGACAACTCATCTTTTGGAAAGATAGCAAGATCCATGCACAAGAAACGGGATTGCCTCTTTCTTTGAATTTTGGAAAGGGAAGTATGTAGAAGTTGTTGAAAGACTTGGCTGTTCAAAATGCTTATGCGGCTGTACATGTTTCTACTTTTGGTCTACTCTTGGATAGAATGCATGACCAAGTGATGGTTAGTCCAAAGGCTGCAATATGGACACATTTCTCTTCCACAAGTAAAAATTTATTGATAGTAAAATGACTCAAGCAAGGCAAGACAATCGTGACCTAACTGGTTGGAAATCACTGGTACATGCATATTTCGTGTATGCATATTTAGCAAAGGTACAAAACATGGATGTACTTGTGGAAGAGAAATGAAAGAGAGATAAAGATAATGCAAGGACATCTAAAAGAGTGACAAGAAGAAGTGTGGATCAGGCTAAAGCTACAAATCAACTACCTCCTGAGCATGTTATGTAAAAGGTCAGTCTCATCAGGAGAAAAAATAGGATAGCAAACAACAGGGAAAAAAGAAGGGCAAACAGCCAGGATATAAGTTGTAGTCTGACACTGAGACAACCACAAATCTTAAGAAGGTACTTGAAGAATGGATCTTAAACAGTCGGGTGGAATTCACCTTGGGAGAGATGCTTGGCATTGCTAAGTGAGAATTTCATGATGAGATCATTTACATAATTAAGAGAAACTATCAATTTCTTGGTGATACCACTAGTGCATTGGTGCAATTTGAAAAGGAAACTAGTTTGTTGGTATTCACGCTAAACATGAGCATAAAGTAAGGGTTGGATTATCTATGGAGGATGCTACTAATCAGTGGACAACATGTGGAAAAGAGAAGAAAGTGGTTGAAAATTCATTGTCTTGTAGCAATATGCATGGTGGAGTAAGGAAGATAAACAATATGGGGCAGAGATTCTAGGATTTATTTCTCGAAGTCATTACACAAGAAATCATTGGGCCAGGACTACCACTGAAACAATAGTGAAAATAGGGGAGTGTGAAACTCCTTGTGTTGCTTTGCTTGACCATAGGTCTGAGATTAATATCATTGAGCGAGGATTGTATGAAAATGGTGCATGGCCTATGGACAATGATCATGGTTGGCATATGAGGGATGCAAATAATTCTTTAGGGGAGATCTATGATGCATGTCCTAATGTAAAAGTGACGATTGGTGATGTACAAGAAGAGAAATACTTCTTTGTGCAAGATAATTCCTTATATGCAGTGATTTTGGGATAGCCCTATACTACAGGAGTGTGTATGGAAACAAATGCATTTGATGATGGTTCTACTTATGCAAGAGTCAGAAGAAAGGATCGGAGGAAAGTAGTCCAATTTCCTACTATTTGTGTTAATCATCCTAGGAATCAAGATACGCTTCGAGAGTCACCTTTTTAAAGTTTCCAAAAGATGGTTTCGACCCTGTGTGGTAAGACAATTGCTTGATAATGCTACTTATGCATTAAATGAGTAGGATGGGACGGCCATAAAACTTCTGGTAGTAGGAAAAAGAATCAAACTATTCAAGAGGCAGAATCTACTACCTATGAGTTGCTAGAATTGGAAGAAAATAGTGGCCATGATATAGGGGCTAGCTAGAAAGATATGGAAGATGAAGAGGCAAAGGATATGGTTGTAGAGGATGAGGAGGACTCAAAATCTGGTGACAACTAGGATTTTGGCACATACCGGAGGATGTGCAGGATCAGAGGTGGTGGATGTCGTGCCACTACACGGGCACAGTGTGAAAAACTCTAGAGTGCATCATCACCCGACTTTCTTATTGATGTAGAGAGTCAATGTGATGTGAGTCATTAGTGCTAGTATCCATGGCATGGATGGTCCAAAAATACTAGAATTTTGGATAATTTTAGCTTATTCTTTATATTATTTATTGTAAAAATTTTAAAATTTTAGAAAAGCTTCTAGATTAGGATGGCATGCAAAAATCAAGTTCATTTTTGAGAATTTTGGATTTTTCATAGAAAAGAAAGATGGATGAAATTGTGTGCGTCATGATCACACTACATAGACAAAAAACAACACTTTGAAGAAGGAGTGAAGTGAGCGATTTTGGGACAAGTTTTCTGCATGTGTCATGTGGTTTTACCCCCTTTTAGAGCCAATGAAGCCATCGGATTTGGGTTCCGAGTTGTAGAGAGGAAGTTGTTGTTTGATCCACATTTTTGGTCTACGAGAGGGAGCTCCATGAGATCTAATGCTTGGAGATTTCTTCTGAGTAGTGCCAAACAAGGGATTTCAAGTTCTATCAATATATATTGATTCGATTCTTTGTGCTTTTTCTTTGTTGTGTTTACCTCTTGTCTATTATTTTTCTTCTCTTCCATATCCTATCTCTACTTCCTTCTATCTTTGATCCTTGATGGATATGACATTTCAACAAAAACCCCTCCGACAATGTGATTATAAAAAAATCACTATTTAAATTTATGCAAATTTTAATTCGAAACTATTTTCATAAGAAAAAATAAATACCACAAATACATCATAACTCTACCTTACACACACACACACACACACACATCAAAGAGTAGGTCTAAGATGTTACACTATAAGATAAGTTAGTTTTATCAAAACCTAATATATGAATTGTTATCAATGTTTTTATATTTAGAGTTTAAGATTTGAGGAGTGATATCTATTGATTTATGTTTCCTTATCATTCATTTTATGTTTAGACACTACAAAATATAGGCCTTATACCGACGTTAACAGCGATGAAAATGTAAATAACAAAATTTTCCCCCGTCGTCGCAAAAAGGGTTGTTATTGGCGACGCCATGGAGCAGTCGATATTAGTGTCGTTATCAGCGCCGCTATTTGCACGACTTGATACCGATGCAAATAACGATGCTGATAATGACACTCTGCAATGCTAATAACAACGCCAATAACAACGCGTGCAGTAAATTTGCAACGCTAATAGCGACGGTAATAGGAAAAAAAAGTTGCTTGCTACCCTGCCTCATATTAGCACTATGTGCTTTATTTGGGCCATACAAAATAGTTTCTGCACTGTGTACAATGTTCATGTAAACAAAAAGAAAGTGTACTTAAATCATAACAATGATAAATGAAATAAATACATGATCGCATAATGAAAGCGACTGCTACAATCATGATAAGATATCACTACTACATAAAAAATGTCTACATAGATTAGGCGACCAAAAAAGAAGGGTGTGTGAGCTCCAGGGATCCAAGGGCGAGCTATATATCCTTGCCATCCGAAAGCTCGTCCCGCCGCAAAGGAGCATCGAATGGACTCTGCAAAAAAAGAAACAGCTACACATCAGTCCACCATACAATAATGCATTCTAATTAAACATGGTAACTACGGACAAGAAAGATGAGTGACTTACAGGGTTGTCGCGTTTATACAATCGATCGATCAATGCAGTGAGACCGTGCCTCTCTGCATATCGAGTCTCAAGGCTTGTCGTATCGCGATTTGTAATGGAGTGTTGTAAAGAAAACAAAATACTAACTATTAGAAACATGATTGTCAGTACAAAGGATATTGCAAAAACAAGCAAAGCAAAAGAAAAACTTACAAAGTCCTCCAGATATGTCCTGTGGCCGCCACTCCCAAGATGATGGACCACTTCGGCCTCTAGTTGTGCCCTTGCCGCCTGGCGCTGCTAACTCCAACATCCTGGAGAATCTATAGCCTCCTTTCTTAGTTGGCGCCAGTCATCAGCGTCTAGCTACTCGTGCTTTGCAACCCCACTCTTGAGTGCCTTGCGTGTGTCCGATCGTCTGTGTGACATATATGCATGTATGCAGTCCATCATCCAGCCTGTAGAAAATCTATCTGCTATGGCTAGAACCGGAAACTCTTCATGCAAGGATGCTTCTATGTAGTCCTTGCTCCCCTCCGGTATGTTTTTCCAATGATCTAAGACGTTGTGCCGAAAAACTTATTGGCACAACTGTCTCATGCGAGCCATCACCCTCCTCCCCTCATCATTCATGATGATGGCTCTTGAACTATCATCGACAAGATAGGCCTATCCCTCTAGGTATGCTTAAGATGGGTCCTCTCCCACTTGTGTCCACACTCTTGGGCATATCCAAGAGACCCCTGTACATCTGGTGTACGGACCGGGGTAGTATCTATCGGTGTAGCACCCACAGGGGTGCCACCTATAGACAGCTGAGCAAAAGCTGCAGTAACTCGAGTAGACATCCCCATAGATGTGACAAATCCTAGAGGTGATGCAACTCCAGCAGAACGACAAGACAGAGACACCGCATCCGTGCCTCCACAGCAACCACCTGAGCCACGCTCCCTGGAACTGCCATGAGAGTGAGGAGTCGCACCTATATCCCATGCCGAGTACGGGCTCACTGCCTCTGTATCTCTACAGCATCCCCTTAACCCTGAAGTACTCCGTCCCTCTGGCCCAAGTTTGGAGCGTCGACCTCGTCTGCTCGAAGCTGAAGCATTTGATCGCGCCGAAGTAGATCTAATAGAGCGGCCTGACGATGTTCGAGATAGCTCTTGGTCTGCCATGTCTCTGAATCTCGCCATTTGATTTGAATACATGCACGTGAAGATATCCTGCAACTTCTCATCTCTCATCCCTCGACTCATCTTGAAAAATTCACCTACACAGACAAAAAATGATGTTAGCATAATCAATTTAAATCATACAAAGCACGGTAATATAAATCCTAAAAAAATGATCTCACTTAAAATGCATATCTTATGTACCCTTATAAGTGATTAGTCAATGAATTGAGTAAGTGGATACTCCAAGTATGAAGTATCGTATGGTCCCATGTCAATCTCTTGACATAACTCTGCATACACTAGAAGCTCAATAGACATGTCACCATAAAAGGATGAGTCCACCTCGTTCTCAAAGAATTCTTGGACTCCTGTATTTCATCATTGTTAGCCAATGTTGTCTCCTCTACATGCTCTAAGCTTTCGGTGGCCTCCACCCCTTGCAATATTGACCCCTCTATTTGCATATTGTCCTCATCTATGATCGGAACATTGCTTTGATCATATGCTCTCGCACTTTGGGGAGCTGAAGGTATAACATACCACCATTAAGGTTGTCAGGGGTTTGGATAGAAGATTACATGTTCACAAATATGTACAAGAGAGATTAAACTATTGTGACATGTATCATATCGTAATACAATTAAAAAACAAACAAGTTCATGCACCTGTTCACAATGGGCCGGCAACGCAAAGGTGTCGTGCAAATCCGTCCATTTTTTTTAAAACCTATTTCGAGAAATCCAAATGGACCTCATTGAACTGTTGCTCCCGCTCCTTCAAGCACCACTTTGAACCACTACACATCGAATAGTATCATGGAGAAGCTACGGTAATCCACCGTAACAATAGTTTGCAAGCTCCCAAAATGCTCCATCTCATCTATAACTGTGTTTGGATCTGTTGCTCGTCGTCGGCTCTCTTGCTCGAACCTTTCCATGATACCAGAGTCCATTGTGGAAGAGCGCATTTTGTCTTTACGCTCCACGTAAAAATGCCGTCTGTGCGACCACACTGCACTATATATTTTGTACTGTAGATTGAAACACTCAAATTAGTTGTCATGTATAAAATATAGATACGATAAATCCTAAACACGTCATCACCTTTGGACTTGTAACAATTCTAAACAGATAATTCATTTTTATGATATGAAAGCAAAAAAAATTTCCCCTCTCCTCCAGCCCGATAGTCGAGCTGGAGGAAGAGGGGGATTAGTAAGTAGGCAAGCTCCTTGCTGGAGCTTGCCAAGGGCATTAATACATGCCCATTGACATGTTGAGGGGGGAGGATTCCCTCCCCTCCCCTATAAAATTGAGAGAGGGCCGTGGTCTAGAGGAAGAAGGGAGGGAAGACAAACGCTGCCGCCCTACATTCAACGCCGCCCTGTAGTCTGTGGAGGAAGGGAGGGATACGCCACCTCGACGCCATTCTGCCCTCTCAGCGCCGCCGCATGCAGACTACCCCCCCTCCTGCCATGTGGAGTATGGAAGCTTCCTTGAAGAAGCTTCCCAAGGGGGGGGGCTAATTAAGCCCCCTTTCACCCCCCTCATATCCCTTCTTACTCATCCCCCCCCTAGTTTTTAAACCCTTAAGCCCCCCTTCCTTTACCTTCATTTACCTTTTCACCCCCCCTCTCCCGGTTTTATCCCCTTTTATCCTTTCACCCCCCCCTCGCCGCGATCTTAAACCCTTAAACCCTTCATGAGGGGCCATTAAAACCCCACTCCCCTTGGCCTCGAGAACCACAAATTCTCCCCCCCCCCCCCCCCCCCGCCATGCTTAAATTAATAAGCCCTTCTTGTGTTTTTTTCCCCCTTTCACCCTTCACCTGTCCCCTTGGTTTGGGACTTACCCGGTGTCCAAAAATCCCTTCAAGATCCCCCTTTTTATACCCTTTCAATACCCTTCATATGTTTTTTGAAACCACACTCACACACACCATTTTCTTCCGCGTATAAATCCCTATAGGGCCTTTTCTTTTAGGCTTTCTAAACCTTTCCCTCTCCGAAGAAGCTAAGACCTTAAAGGTCTTGTTACCCCTTCCTCGTGGTTAATCCCTTAACGGCTCCTTGCCTCGAAAGAAAGAAGAAGAGTACTGAAGTGGTGGTGGAATTTCGGAAAAGGAGTGTAAAGTTGCCTTCATGTTCGAAGGATTACAACTACGATGCCGCCTAAGAAAGTCCAAGGAGCAGCTGCGGGAGGGTCATCTCCCGGTATCCATGTGGATATCTCACCCCAAAACCAGGTTTTTCCTTCTTGGTTTTATATCGGTTTTAGTTCAATCATGCAAGATGAATTGTTAGGGACAAGATATATTTTTTACTAGTTATTTATGATAAAGGAATTTAGTTTAATTGAACTTGCAAAATGGATAAAGTATAAAACATAGTTTTCCTTCAAATAGCATTATGCATTGAAACGAATTAGGAGCAAGATTATCTACCACTATAGTAGTATATTTCGGTTAGATCGTGAAGGTATAAAAACTGCATCTTGCACCATTAACCCCTATTCCTTTTTCAACGAATCATCATAAAAGGTAAAATTCATGAAAGGTTTCTTACGTTGCTTAAACTCTAGGAAGTTATCATTGCTAATTGCATATCTTAGCAAGGAAAAGATTGTTTATTTGGAATTAGTTTTGTTCGCAAGGAAAAAGGAAGATTAATTGAATTTACCTAGCCCCAAAGCAATAAAGTTTAGGACTGAAAAATCAATTGTCATATAGATAACAAATTGTGCCGAGGTGATCTCGATATTACCTTCTAGAAGTTAACTGAATTAATATAAACTTAGAAATACCTATGCTACGAAATATGCATTGGGAATGATTTAAAAATCCAAGAAACATTTATACCTTAAATAGTTGCCTACCTTCCCTGATTGTAGGGTCAATAAATCGTAAATGTAAAAGAACTAGGGTTTGTCCCTGAGGTTTTTAAAGAAAATAATAAAAGGAGACCCTAGGTTTGACAAACGACAACTTAAAGAAACTAAAACGGATTGTTTCATCGCATATTCGGATGCAGGACTTGCACAGCAGGTACAAAGTCATATGGTCTTGTGATTGGTTCACAAGAAGAAAAGTGAAATACCCTCAATGAGGATGGCGGATCCTTACACAAGTTATCTTGCAAAAGGATGTATTCTTTGATATCCTTATAAGAAAGGGAGGTTAAAAACCGAAAACTAAAGTATCCAATGAACTTTATGGTTGACCAAGTTGGGTTAATAGGGTACGCCCTAATTCAGAATATAAAGGATCTTGCCAAGTTGCAAGATACCCCGGATCAAATGTTAAATATATTCAAAAGGAGAGATTCCTTCCTTAGCAGTTTGCCAACAACAAGATCCGTTAATGGAAATGTTTGTGGTTGCTAGAGATTTTAGAGCATTGTTTGATTTATGAATTACAAATTAAATGAATATCTATACTTCAGGTTGAAGGCCTGAAGGGAGAGGCAGCTTCAGTTACCCCCGACTGCCTGCCGGACCCTAACCAAGGGGGTTGTTGACCGCGCCGGGAACGTGGACCAAACTCGCTGCGAGAGGTCTCTCCATTGAGCTCTACTTGGAGTAGGAGGACGCTTGGGTGCCAGGGGGGGCTCTGGCCGTAAATCCCTCGCCTTCTGGGTCCTGCACAAGAGGCTAACGTGACTCAGGATTGGATCTCGAGGCCCGCATACTAGTCTACGAGCGGAAGCTTGGAATAGTGATCCCTGTGGATTACTGGATAGCCTTCGGGAGGATTATGGACAAGCCTACGGGCAGAACTCCTTGTATTTTAAAAATAAATATAAAGATGTATTAACAAAGAACTTGTCTGATATTGTTTTTCTATGTCACGTGATAAGATTACGTGAAGGAACCAATGCTTAATGGATTAATTAAAGAAGCTGATTGTTACATGTCCAACTAACGTGTTAGATAATTACCTAACTAAAACAAACCGAGGAAAGTGCGAAGGATGGGCCATGGGTCCGTCCTACGGTTGGGTGGTCCCGGTTGGCCGGGAACTTTTCTCAAATCACAAAGAATAGTGGGATGATTGTCAAAGGACAGAACAACGAAAGCAATGACCTAGAGTTATGTCTTAAAGGATTTACGCTGTTCTAGGGGAACAGAATGGGACTATGCCTTATGGTAGAGAGGTTGAGCTTTGCATCCCTCTCGTTTCCCATTCTCCTTGAACCAAGTGCAGCGTGAATCAACTTCAGACCTGGCGTTTCTGCGTAAAGTAATTCGCTTGGGTCTGATGCTAGTTGCTATTAGAAAATGACCAATCAGGAAAACCCTAATTCCGATCGAACCTAAGTGAGAAACGGTCAGAATACTTCCACTACGTGGCAAACGTGGAAAACCCTAGATCGCAAACCTCGTAGCATTCTATGGGAGTGCCGGGCGGAGCTTTCTAGACATCCTTTCCGATGGACTGCTAAGACGTGTCCTGGATGATACTAGTGGACATGTTACAGTTGGTATCAGAGCCGACCAACAACGGAATTGTTTTTATGAAATCTCAATGAAATGAAGTAAAGAAATTGTTGCTGTCCAAACATTTCCTTACCTTGAATGCTGTCTTGCAGAATTACAAAGCATGGAACAAGTTTCTGGTATTTCGAGTCATGTTTATGACTGCAATGCATTCTCTGCTTTATCGACAAAGGGTTGGGATGATGAACATCCTAGAGCAGTTTTATAATCCGTCACCTTTGTACATAGAACGAAGATGGACGGGTGCTTCAGGAATCTACTATATAGCCGCCCATCGGTTTGCTTATCTACAAACCAACCTAAAAAGGATCAAGTGGTTGGAAGACTTGAAAGTCGTGAAGCTGTTCGTTTTTGTGGAAGCTCACGTAAATTCGACTTTACATATTCGAGTTTGGAGGGTTGAGATGAACTCATATGTATATGAGGAAGTAACTCGTGTAATCCCCACCGACAGGATTAAAGTATTGGGCTGCCATGAGAAGTATGGATTCCAACAGAAAGGATATCCTGAACTTCCAATGACTTACCGATTCCTGAAGATCCATGACCCAAAACCCTACTATTACACAGTTCCTGTAGATAAATGCAATATAACGTTGTTCTCCCCAAACTAAATGTAACAATTGGCTTATCATCACATGAAACATTGTATTCGAAAGGGCTATGCCCATGTAAATACAAATAAAGACTTCTTTTTATCAATCTCTGGCTGTGCATAAGAGTTGATAAAAAGTTAAGTAGCTACATTGTTTACAAGATAGCTAAATTAAAGATGTAATATAAGCTAACATCGATTATCGTATAATAACGTTAAGAAAACCTTTATTCAGGCACAACCCCAGGTACAGGTTCCTAATTCGCCTCCTACATCAAGTACTGCTGTGATCCAGGAGAAGAAGTTCCTTCTCAAGCAGATTAAGCCACCCAAGTTTTACGGGAGAGGCAGATTCGTCCAGGCTGATGCTGAAATTTTGATTGAATCCATGGAGGATTACTTTGAAGCAGCCGGCACTGCACCCGCCAATCAAGCTATGCTCGCCAAGTTAAAACTCACCGGCGAAGCCAGACTTTGGTGGAAGCAACGGTGCAGGGATCAAGGGATCACAGAGGGATCCGTTACCTGGGAGAAGCTGAAGAAATTCGTGCAGGGTAGATACTTACCACCTACATATCGCACGCAGAAAATGAACGAGTTCTACGAGGTAAAAGAGCTAGGGCTCACTCTTGACGCATACTACTCTAAATTTGTCTCACTTTTAAAGTATGTGCCACAGATGGACATGACACAGCAGGTGTCCAAATTTTGTGCCGGTTTAAATCCACCAGTAAATACCCGTCTCGAATCTATGCGTCCATCACATCTTCAGGATGCACTCATTCGAGCGGCGCCTATAATTCAGGAGGTACAAGCAAGACCAAGGGGTAACAAAACTTGGTCTTATAATGACCCGAACAGAGGAGCATTCAGACCTCAAATGAAGAGAGTTCAAGGTCATAATCAGGGATAAAGAAAGAAAGCAAGGACGAATAATGTCAACAACTTTGTTCCTACTCAAAGTAATGGCCAAAATCTCCGTTGATTCCACTACAACGAACCCGGTCACTTCAAGAGGCAATGTCCCAAACTTGGCGGAGGACATCGCCAAGCGCCTTTCCAAGGAACAGGCCGTGGTCAAGAAGCCGCTACCCTGAGGAAGAGGAAGAACCGCCTGCATTGCCAATAGGCAAAGAGGTGAAGAAGAAGAAGAAGAAGATCCGACCATGGAAGCAGAATTCGAAAGAGCGACAGTCCATGCCGCTTTACACAAGAAAGGGCCGAATCACCAGTTCTCGGTGATTCAGACACCGTCAGACTATCAAGGTAAAGGTTTCAAGATCTTGATTGATTATGGCAGCACACATTCCTTTATCTCACCAGCATGCGCAAAAAGATTAGGAATAGCCATAGTAGAAGCACCTACCCTGCTTGTGGAATTGGCAAATGGTCGTGAAGTTACTTATACGAGGCAAACTGCTAAGGTGGAATTCTTTCTGGGAGGAAAGAAGACTTAGGTTAAATTCAGAGTCATGAATTTAGGTATCCATGAGTGTCTACTCGGAATGGATTGGCTTAAGCCCAACGACGCCCACATTCACTGTGGAAAGGGTCAAGTTTCCTTTCGAAACTCTGAAAGGGAATTAGTCACAACTCAAGGTGAGGTAGGAGTTCCAAGAATCCAATTGGCCAAAGTATCTCAGATCATAAAAGGAGTCAAAAAAGGATTACCTGTTTACTTGATCAAACTCAACAAGTTAGATCAAAAGCAAGAGTCTCATGAAGGACCTTCTTGGCTAAAGGAATACACGGACGTATTCCCTGAAGAGTTGACCGAACTTCCGTCTCAAAGAGAAGTGGATCATGAGATTAGGTTAGTTCCTGGAGCTACACCAATTTCCAAGAGACCTTATAGAATGTCCATACCAGAAGCAATTGAGCTGAAGGAACAACTCAAGTAACTCTTAAATCAGGGCTACATCCGGCCTAGCAATTCACCGTGGGGAGCTCCAGTACTATTTCAGAAAAAGAAAGATGGGACACTTCGACTATGTATTGATTACCGAGGGTTGAATCAATCAACAATCAAGAACAAGTATCCTATTCCTAGAATAGATGAGCTTCTTGATCGTCTTTAGGGTGCAAAGATCTTCTCTTAGATTGATCTCAGGTCAAGTTACTATTAGATAAGGATCAAGGAAGAAGATATTCCAAAGACGGCCTTCAATACAAGATATGGGCACTTTGAGTTCCTGGTTATATCATTCGGGCTTACAAATGCACCTGCCACCTTCAATAGATTAATGCAGGATATCTTTAGGCCATATCTTGATGATTTCGTGCTTGTCTTCTTCGATGACACTTTGGTCTATTCTAAACAGGAAGAAGATCATGAACCTCAACTTCGGATTGTCCTTGAGACAATGAGGTCACATAAGTTGTATGCAAAAATGAAGAAGTGTGAATTCTTCAAGCGTCAGATTGAATATCTAGGATTCATAGTATCATCTTAAGGAATATCAATGGACCCAGCCAAGGTCAGAGATATGCTTGAATGGCCAACACTAGTATCTATCAAAGAAATACGCAGCTTTCTTGGATTGACAGGATGGTATAGGGTCTTCATAAAAAACTATGCTTTGATTGCAGCACCTCTGACGGATTTACTAAAGAAGCAGACTTCCATTACATGGTCAACTCTCGAACAAAATAGCTTCGATAGATTGAATCAAAGTTTGGTATCAGCACCTATTCTAAAATTTCCTGACCTCAATAAGGAGTTCGAGGTAGTAACTGATGCTAGCATTCTTGCCTTAGGGTGTGTACTTATGCAGGAAGGTCATCCAGTAGCATACTCTTCAAGGAAATTGAAGAACCATGAAAAGAATTATGCTACGCATGATTTGGAATTACTAGCTATCATCCATGATCTAAAGCTTTGGAGACACTACCTGTTGGGTAAAAGTTTACTCTAATAACCGACCATAAGAGTCTCAAATGGATCTTTACCTAGAACGAGCTCAACATGAGGCAACGTCGGTGGATTGAAGTGTTGGAGGAATATGATTTTGAAATCAAATACCGACCAGGGAAAGAGAATGTAGTTGCCGATGCACTTAGTCACAAGGCATTCCTAAATTCCCTAATCTTGCAGAATCCATCAACGGCCAGATCTCTAGCTACAAAGGTATCTATGCCAAACAACCCTATACTTGAGTTAGCTAGAGAAGAAGCATGCCATGATTTGGCCTACCAATCAATGCTAAAGGAGATCTCTATCAAGGATCAGAATCAAAAGTTGCAAGCTAAGTATCAGGAATTTTCCATTGATAATGGACTTTTCTACTACAGAACAAGGCTATGTATACCAGCAAGCCAGTCACTTAAGCAGAAGATAATGTGGGAACCTCATGATTCCCCTTTCGCAGGACATCCTGGCTATGGTAAGACTCTTAATGCAGTTAGGAAGAGCTACCATTGGGAGAGGCTCAAAGGTGACATTCTCAAATATGTCACTGAGTGTTTGTCTTGCCAATGTATCAAAGCCGAACATGTCATGATGCCACGGAAACTGCAACCGCTTGACATCCCCCAAATAGAATGGGAATTCATCAGTATGGATTTTGTTGTAGGCCTACCCCAAATCCAGGGAGGATACAATTCCATCATGGTTGTGGTTGACATGCTTACCAAGGTTGCACACCTTATTCTAGTAAAAACAAACTCTAAAGCCTCCGACATTGCAAGATTGTTTATCAAAGAGATATTTAAGCTATATGGGTTACCCAGAAGAATCATTAGTGACCGAGATTCTCTCTTTACATCACACTTCTGGAGAGCTATCTTTGAAGCTCTTAGGACTCAACTCTATTTTAGCATCGCCTACCATCCCCAAACGGATGGCCAAACAGAGCGAGTAAATCAAGTCATCGAGGATATGCTTAGGGCATACTGTTGTCGAGAGCCAAAGAGGTGGATTCAATACTTGCCATTGGTTGAATTTTCCTACAATGCTTCTTACCAGCAAAGCATTCAGATGACCCCTTTCCAAGCATTGTATGGTCATGACTGTCGAAGTCCCCTAAATTTTTTCGATCAAACCTTAAGGGTTGAAGCTTCAAGACAGATGTTGTAAGACATGAATGATCAAATAAAGTCAATAAGACAGGACATCCAAGCGGCCAAGGATAGACAAAAGGCATACGCAGATTTGAAGCGTCAAGAAAGAGTCTTCGAAGAAGGAGACATGGTCTTCATTTGCATACACCCTAAAAAGAGTTCTCTATCCCTAGGAGATTGCAAGAAGCTAAGTCCAAGGTATTGTGGGCCGTACAAAATCCTCAAATGCCTAGGACCCAATGCTTTTAGATTGCAACTCCCTGAGAACCTAAAGGTTCACAATGTATTCCATATCAACCTATTGAAAAAATATATACCC
This sequence comes from Lygodium microphyllum, assembly GCF_053477565.2. NCBI lineage: Eukaryota > Viridiplantae > Streptophyta > Polypodiopsida > Schizaeales > Lygodiaceae > Lygodium > Lygodium microphyllum. The sequence continues at coordinate 40,940,406 of NC_141140.1, read as the reverse complement.
AACCCTAACCATGTACTTGATGACCAACAAATTGTAATGCCTAGTCAAGGAGTCCTTGAACTAAGGCCTAATAGGATCTTAGATGTAAGGGAGAGACAATTAAGATCCAGAACCTTGAGAGAATGCCTTGTCCAGTGGAAAGATTATCCCGAAGAGGATGCCACTTGGAAAGAAGAAGGTACTCTCAACCATCAATATCCCCAGTTTATCTCAAGATGAGGACATCTCGATTCCTCTAAGGGGGAGAGAATGTAACAATTCCGAATGGATAATTCCTTTTTATGATATGAAAGCAAATTTTTTTTCTCCTCTTCTCCAGCCCGACAGTCGAGCTGGAGGAAGAGGGGGATAAGTAAGTAGGCAAGCTCCTTGCTGGAGCTTGCCAAGGGCATTAATACATGCCCATTGACACGTTGTATAAAATTGAGGGAGGGCCGTGGTCTAGAGGAGGAAGGGAGGGAAGACAAATGCTGTCGCCTTACATTCAACGCTGCCCTGCATTCTGTGGAGGAAGGGAGGGATACGCCACCTCTACGCCATTCTGCCCTCTCAATGTCGCCGCCTGCAGACTACCCCCCCGTCATCGCCATCTCCATTTCCTGCCGCCGCTGCCACCTTTGTAGCCGTCGGATGGCTGGTTACCCCCCCTCCTGCCACGTGGAGTATGGAAGCTTCCTTGAAGAAGCTTCCCAAGGGGGGGCTAATTAAGCCCCCTTTCACCCCCCTCATATCCCTTCTTACTCATTTCCCCCCCCCCCCCCCGTTTTTAAACCCTTAAGCCCCCCTTCCTATACCTTCATTTACCCTTTAACCCCCCCCCTCCCGGTTTTATTCCATTTTATCCTTTCATCCCCCCCCTCCCCCTCGGTCTTAAACCCTTAAACCCTTCCCGTGGGGCCATTAAAACCCCACTCCCCTTGGCCTCAAAAACCACAAATTCTCCCCCCCCCCCCCCACTGCTTAAATTAATAAGCCCTTCTTGTGTTTTTTCCCCATTTCACCCTTCACCTGTCCCCTTGGTTTGGGACTCACCCCGTGTTCAGAAATCCCTTCAAGATCCCCCTTTTTATACCCTTTCAAGACCCTTCATATGTTTTTTGAAACCACACTCACACACACCATTTTCCCCCGTATATAAATCCCTATAGGACCTTTTCTTTTAGGCTTTCTAAACCTTTCCCTCTCCGAAGAAGCTAAGACCTTAAAGGTCTTGTTACCCCTTCCTCATGGTTAATCCCTTAATGGCTCCTTGCCTCGAAAGAAAGAAGACAAGTACTGAAGCGGTGGTGGAATTCCGGAAAAGGAGTGTAAAGCTGCCTTCACGTTTGAAGGATTACAACTGCGATGCTGCCTAAGAAAGTCCAAGGAGCAGCTGCGGGAGGGTCATCTCCCAAGATCCATGTGGATATCTTACCCCAAACCAGGTTTTTCCTTCTTGGTTTTATATCGGTTTTAGTTCAATCATGCAAGATGAATTGTTAGGGACAAGATATATTTTTTCCTAGTTATTTACGATGAAGGAATTTAATTTAATTGAACTTGCAAAATGGATGCATTATGCATTGAAACAAATTACAAGCAAGATTATCTACCCACTATAGTAGTATATTTCGGTTAAATCGTGAAGGTATAAAAACTGCATCTTGCACCATTAACCCCTATTCTTTTTTCAACGAATCATCATAAAAGGTAAAATTCATGAAAGGTTTCTTACGTTGCTTAAACTCTAGGAAGTTATCATTGCTAACTGCATATCTTAGCAAGGAAAAGATTGTTTATTTGGCATGAGTTTTGTTCGTAAGGAAAAAGGAAGATTAATTGAATTTATCTAACCCAAAATCAATAAAGTTTAGGACTGAAAAATCAATTGTCACATAGATAACAAATCGTGTCGAGGTGATCTCGATATTACCTTCTAGAAGTTAACTGAATTAATATAAACTTAGAAATACCTATGCTACGAAATATGCATTGGGAATGATTTAAAAATCCAAGAAACGTTTATACCTTAAATACTTGCCTATCTTCCCTAATTGTAGGGTCAATAAATCGTAAATGTAAAAGAAGTAGGGTTTGTTCCTGAGGTTTTTAAAGAAAATAATAAAGGGAGACCCTAGGTCTGACAAACGACAGCTTCAAGAAACTAGACGGATTGTTTCATCGCATATTATGATGCAGAACTTGCGCAGCAGGTACAAAGTCATATGGTCTTGTGATTGGTTCACAAGAAGAAAAGTGAAATACCCTCAATGAGGATGGCGGATCCTTACGTAATTTATCTTGCAAAAGGATGTATTCTTTGATATCCTTATAAGAAAGGGAGGTTAAAAACCGGAAACTAAAGTATCCAATGAACTTTAGGGTTGACCAAGTTGGGTTAATAGGGTACGCCCTAATTCAGAATATAAAGGATCTTGCCAAGTTGCAAGATACCCCAGATCGAATGTTAAATATATTCAAAAGGAGAGATTCCTTCCTTAGCAGTTTGCCAACAACAAGATCCGTTAATGGAAATGTTTGTGCTTACTAGAGATTTTAGAGCATTGTTTGATTTATGAATTACAAATTAAATGAATATCTATACTTCAAGTTGAAGGCTTGAAGGGAGAGGCAGCTTCAGTTACCCCCGACAGCTTGCCTGACCCTAACCAAGGGGGTTGTTGACCGCGCCGGGAACGTGGACCGAACCCACCGCGAGAGGTCTCTCTGTTGAGCTCTACTTAGAGTAGGAGGACGCTTGGGTGCCAGGGGGGGCTCTGGGCGTAAATCCCTTGCCTTTCGGATCCTGTACAAGAGGCTAACGTGACTCGGGATTGGATCTCGAGGCCCGCATACTAGTCTATGGGCGGAAGCTTGGAATAGTGATCCTTGTGGATTACTGGATAGCCTTCGGGCGGATTATGGACAAGCCTACGGGCGGAACTCCTTGTATTTCAAAAATAAATATGAAGATGTATTAACAAAGAATTTGTCTGATATTGTTTTTCTATATCACGTAATAAGATTACGTGAAGGAACCAGTGCTTAACGGATTAATTAAAGAAGCTGATTGTTACATGTCCAACTAACATGTTAGATAGTTACCTAACTAAAACAAACCGAGGAAAGTGCAGAGGATGGGCCATGGGTCTGTCCTACAGTTGGGTGGTCCCGGTTGGCCGGGAACTTTTCTCAAATCTCGAAGAACAGTGGGATGATTGTCAAAGTACACAAACAACGAAAGCAATGACCTAGAGTTATGTCTTAACCGATTTACGCAGTTTTAGGGGAACGGAATGGGACTATGCCTTATGGCAGAGAGGTTGAGCTTTGCATCTTTCTCGTTTCCCATTCTCCTTGAACCAAGTGCAGCGTGAATCAACTTCGAACCTGGCGTTTCTGCGTAAAGTAGTTTGCTTGGGTCCGACGCTAGTTGCTATTAGAAAATGACCAATGAGGAAAACCCTAATTCCGGTCAAACCTAAGTGGAAAACGGCTAGAATACTTCAGCTATGTGGCAGACGCGGAAAACCCTAGATCGCAAACCCCGTAGCATTCCATGGGAGTGCCGAGCCGGGCTTTCTAGACATCCTTTCCGATGGACTACTAAGACATGTCCTGGATGACACTAGTGAACATGTTACAGGACTACATCCCGTCGAGAATTCCCACTCCTCAATTGAGACCTCCGCCCCTTCGCGAGACGCTACGGTCAAAGCTCCATGAAACCATCGCGTTTACATGAACCGCGGCATCTCCTCCATGCCCTCGGGATATCAAATCGGTCGATGGTGCATACTACATTGAAATTCAGATCGCGCTTCCTCTCCATCTTGCCTAGCGATTTGGTACCTAACGAGCCACGTCTCCATAGACGCATGGTGCAATATACAAAAGCAATTCACCACGACTATGACTATGAGTACGACCACGACCACGACCACGACCACGACCACGACATGACCATGACCACGACCACGACCACGACAACCACGACCACAAATATGACTAGAACCACGACCATGACTACCACTACCACTATCACGACTACGACCACTATAATTAACAAGAAAAGAAGAAAAAAATAAAACAACAACTACTACTACTAGTACTACTACAATAACAATAAACAAGAAAAGAAGAAAAAACTACTACTACTACTACAAAAAACAAGAAAACTAAACAACAATAAACAAGAAAAGAAAAAAAAAACTACTACTACTACAAACAACAACAATTAATTTATTTTTCTCTCTTCCTCTCCCTGGTACGCAGATCGGATGCTGTACGCTCGCGTAGTGAATGCCGGAAGGTCCCCAAGAACAATAGAACTCTACTTTTTGCACAAATTACAAGGTAAAAAGCATGAACGACAAGAGCAAGAGACCAATTGGGTGCAATCTCCCCCCATGCCTTGTATGAGTGCTCCAGAAAGCATGTATTTTTATGTATTATTCATCTTCAAGCTCAAATAATAGCCCAAATTACAAAATAGTAAGCTTTTAGCTTTTGAGTTTGCTTTAACACAAAAATAGGAATAAAGCTAATGGACGGTGCCCAAAGAGTCTGGCACGCCCAATACAATGTCCAAATAGAAATGATATAATCGTGCGCCCATGCGCATACAAAATAATAATAAATAACCGACGCCTCAATAAATAGGCATGACAAAATATAGACATGGCGCCTATCAAAATATAATCCATAAATCGAATACTCGCTATCCTCCAATGCTTTCCTCCGCCACTGCTGCTATCTCTACACATCAACTGAAGCATTCACAATCGTTAGTAGAATAATACAATTAAACCGACAAAAGTGAATACCTAGCAGTCTTCAGCTACATAAATAAATCAACTGGTTAGAAATAAATCCTAACCTTAATTTATTATGAGTGCGCACTCTAAACTCATAAACATTTATTAATTTAATATGAATTTTGCAGAATCACCCGCTATGGAATCACCCATATACACACTAAATTAATGAAACGCCCGAAAAGGATATGCGTTCCCATCAACTTCTCGCACAAAGAATCCACTTTGTGTATGAGCCCCGGTCATCAAAGTTTATAGAATCCACGGTAAAACCTCACGGAATCCACGGAATCTACCGTGAAATATGCCTCCCGGCATCATACCCCCAGGGTGGGATAGCAATTGACCTCAATTGCTATTAGCTCAATGTGGAGCTAATAGAGTGGGGAAAGCATTTAGCTCTCTAGCGTGCATCCATTGTGCTTCTTCTACAGGATGGTTCTTAAATTTAACTAGACATCTAGAATATCTTTGGCCAGTTCTAGTAGTCAGAAAGTCAGTGTCTATGATAGCTTCTGGTTCAAGTATTTCAGTCTCTTCCTCTAACAAAGGTGGGTTGTCATAAACAGGGTGTACAAGTAATTGGCCTCTAAAGGGTCTTAATAAACTAATGTGAAATGTGTTGTGAATTTTCCAGTGAGGTGGTAATTCTAGCTTGAATGCATTATCATTAATTTCATGAATAATCCTAAATGGTCCATAGAATCTAGGGGCTAATTTAACAACGGGGTGTCTATCTACACTTTGGAGTCTACGTTTTTCTATTCTCAACCAAACATAGTCATCAACTTTGAAATTCATTGCTTGTCTTTTCTTATTGGCTTGTTTGGTATATGATTGCTGGGCTTTGGCAATCATATCTTTAACCTCATCAAAAATAGTATTATGCATACTAGCAATATCATCAGCACTTTGAATTCTATTTGACAAAGATGCAACAGGTGTAGATAATCTATAACCATAAATCACTTCAAATGGTGCTTTCTTTGTAGATGTGTGTGGTGTATTGTTATATGCAAACTGTAATAAATGCAAATGTGTGTCCCATGTCTGAGGTTTAGAAATAGTATATGCATGTAAGAGATCTAGAATAGTGCTATTAGTGGCTTATGTTTGTCCATTAGTTTCAAGATGAAATGCAGATGAGAAATCAATCTTTGTGCCTAGGTTAGCAAACAGAGTAATCCAAAAGTTGTTACAAAATCTAAAATCACGGTCTGAAATAATAACTTTTGGCAATCCATGGTTAGTAAAAATAGTTTTCAAAAACAATTGTGCTGCTTGTGATGCTGTTAAAGTTTTCTTACATGGAATGAAATATGCTTGTTTACTAAATCTATCTACGACTGTCCAAATCATATCATGGTTAGATTTAGTATTAGGTAAGCCAGTAATAAAATCCATAGAAATTTGTTCCCATGGTTTAGATGGAATAGACAAAGGCATAAGTAATCCATACTGTTTACCATGATGTCTCTTAACTCTTTGACAAATCAAACATTCAGAAACAAAGTTAGATACATCAGTGTCCATATGCAGCCAATAAAAATCTTCAGTTAATGTTCGTAAAGTAGATATGATACCTCTATGACCCTGATATGGGGGACAATGAATCTCATTCAAAACAAAAGATCTGAATGGAACTGTGACACACAATCTCTTTTCATAAAAACAAATCCATCATTATAAGATAATGAATCAATAGGAATCAAGTTATTTTGAACTAATTTATTCCAATCAGCATGAAAAGTAATATCCTGATGATAAATATCTTTCATAGCAATCAAAGAATCAAAAGATATAACAGAAATATTATGAATGGCAGGTCTTCTACTTAATGCATCAGCCACTACATTTTCTTTACCGGGTTGATATTGAGTGATAGGATGAAAACTCTGAATAAAGGATGCCCATTTGATATGTCGGTCAGATATTTGGGGTTGGCTAAGTAAATGTCTAATACTTTGCTGATCGGTCTTAATCATAAATTCTGAACCCATTAAGTAGTGTTTCCACTGTCTTAATGCTTGTACAACAGCTAATAATTCTTTGTCATATGTGGAATATTTCAGTTCAGAGGGTTTCAGATTACAACTAGAATAGGCTATAGGATGATTGTCTTGCATAAGTACAGCTCCTATTCCTGATCCACTAGCATCGGTCACTACTAGAAAGAATGGTCTATTAAAATCAGGCAACTGTAGAACAGGGACATGGGTTAATGCATGTTTCAATAAATCAATGTATTTCTGTTGATTTTCGAACCAATGATAGACAATACCTTTCTTCAGAAGTTTGGTTAATGGTAAAGCAAGTAATGAAAAATTACGTACAAACTTCCTATAGAAACTAGCAAGACTAAGGAATGAGCGTAACTCATGCACGTTTTTAGGTACAAGCCAATTCAATATTGCATCTATTTTCTTAGGATCAACTTTAATTCCATTAGATGATACAATATGACCTAAATACTCAATTTCTGTTTTAAAGAATTCACTATTTTTAGGATTTACATACAGTTGATTATCTTTTAGTAACTGGAAAACCAATGACAAATGCTCATAATGATCTTTCTCATTTTGACTAAACACCAAAATATCATCAAAGAAGACAATTACACAATACTGATATTTCAAAAATATACGGTTCATCATTCTACTAAACGTAGCAGGTGCATTAGTCAATCCAAATGGCATCACTAAAAATTTGTAATGACCAAACTGTGTTCTAAATGCAATCTTGAATATGTCTGACGTATCTAGTCTCACCTGATGATAACCAGACTTAAGGTCTATTTTACTAAATATAGCAGATCCTTGTAGTTTGTCCATAAGGTCATCAACTCTAGGAATTGGATACCTATTCTTTACAGTGATCTTATTTAAAGCTTGATAGTCAATGCACATACGATAGGTATTATTCTTTTTCTTGACTAACAGAACAGGTGCACCAAATGGAGAACTACTAGGTCTAATCAATCCTCTATTTAGTAATTCCTCAACTTGACTCTGAATTTCTTTTTGCTCTATCTGGTTATGCCTATATGGTGCTTTGCAAAGTGGTTGTGTACCAGGAATCAAATCTATTTTATGGTCTTCTGGACGTGAAGGAGGTAAACTAGGTGGTAGGTCTTCGGCAAAACAGTCTTTAAAATGTGCAAGAAATTCTTTATGCCTAGGATGCATATGATTTTCTTTTACTTATAATTCATTCACCCAAATGAGATAAGATTTACTACTCTTGCGTAATGCACGTTTAGCTTGAGTATGCGAAAGCAGTGGAAAAACATTAGATGCATGCATACCATATAATGTAATAGATTTTCCTTGAAAATTAATATTCATTGAATCTGTGGAATAATCTATTTCTGGGTTATGCTGGTGACGCCAAGGCATACCTAAAATAATGTCACTCGACTGTAATGGAACAACTAGGAAATTTCTTCTTTCTGTGTATTGACCAATTTGAATCTCTAAGTCATGCACTTCCTGTGTACCATTATACTTAGTGTCTAAGAATGCTGCTTTGATACGATAATGCGTAGGTACAGTCTGTAACTTCAATTCTTTTACTAGTTTTGCTGAAATAAAATCATGAGTGCTACCATCATCATGCAAAATAATCTTTCCTTTTCCATGCACTAAACATTTCATAGTCAATAAAGAATTTGGAGTTGGCATACCTGGTAAAATATCCGAAGGAGTAGTACTGTCATCCTCATCTTCTGTGAAATCAGGCATATCTTCATGTTCGTCTTCTTCCATTGCTCCAAGGTAGTTGATATGGGCAGGTGGCCTCTTTGAATGGCAATTTGCTGCTAGATGTCCAGGCTCGTGGCATTTATAGCACACTATTGGCTTGGCTTTGGTTACATTGTTTGCAATGGCGGGAAGTCTAGGGACATTAGGATTTGGTTGTGGAATAGGCTTGGGGTTTTGATTCACATTGGATGGTAATGCAGGTGGTTTTGCCCAATTCTTACGGAAAGATGGTGAAGTGAAACGACCTTGAATAAATCTTCTAAAATTGGAATTGAATTACTTAGATCCATAGTTACCATTGGCTTGGAATTGCTGTGGACGTCTGTCTCTACCTCGCAGCTTGTCTTTAGTGTCGTGAGCTAGTGAAATGGTGTCTTCAAGAGTAGCAAGCTTGAACATGTTAACTTCATCGTAGTAATGCCCAAGGAGTCCAGACATATACTTGCGCTTGTGTGTCGCTTCAGGTACGTCTTCAAGCATACGTAACTGGAGTAGTGCATTCCAAAAACGCTCTGCATACTGAGGAATAGGCTCACGATCCCATTGCTGAAGAAGATCCCATTGCTTTATAGCTTTCTCATGAAATTGTGGAGGAAGGAAATTCTGCAGAACTTCTTCTTGAAATTCTCCCAGGTAGCGGGACAATCTATACTCTTGCGTACTACAGTCCACTAAAGAGATGCTCTATCCACTAAATGATTAGTGACACACTTGATTTTATCTTTTTCTGCATAGGTTTCCTCATGAAAGTAGTCGTCAAATTGACTAATGAATGCAATAACAGTTTTTCCCTCTCGAGTGCCATTAAAAGTACGGAATTTGAAAATTCTTTTACTTATCTTTGATTCCTTGCGGATAGTTTGAGCTCCGAGAGTCGTGTCAATGGTACGTCGGATAAGATCTTCAGATTGAGGTTCTTCTTTGTCGGTAGACGATCTTTGTAAATTTGCCAGTTGAACTTGCAATGCTTGCCTAGCCCTTCGTTCTTCATCCAATTGCATCATGATTAAATCCAGCTTTTGCTCCATCGTAGGCTCGGGTAGGTCACCTTCAGCCATAAGATCATCCATATGTGGTTCCGTCATCCTGCAAAACTCAAAAGACCTTTCTCACTCAAAATCAAGTTAGCGGGATGAACGTAGCTCAAGTTCGGGAATACAAGGCTTATGTATTTTTGGGTGTGGCTTTCACAATCTTCGAAAAATCTGCGTATTATCCTTCTTCGTATGCTGAAAATGCTTCAGCAAACTTGTGTATGTGTAGAGTACCTTCCAATGAACAACTTTGCAGTTCGGAGTTTCTGCGTAGGAACAACCCTTCTATGAGTTTTGAACAGAAGTCAGTTTTGACTCCAGTTGACTTGTTTGACTTGCAGAGTACCAGACTAATGTGACTTGTAGAGTATGAATACTTGCAGAACTTGCTTGCTTTGTCAGACTTGCAGAACTTTGACTTGTTAGAACTTGCTGAATCTATTTTGTGTGACCTAACTGACTGAAGCTTAGGTAACTTTGTTGTTTTGGTAAGTAAGCTTTAGCTTACTACCAAAACGTAAAATCGTGGGGGGGGCGTTTTTCAACCAACGGTGCAAAAATCGGAGATATTAAGATACCTCGCGCTGGTGAATTGAAGCTTTTAGCTTCTTAAAGCTTAAGCTAAGCTTCTTAAGCTTTGGTGTTTAAAGCTTGAAGATATTAAGTTATGGGGTTTATGACTTATCTCTCTGTGTAACCACGACTTGATGAAGAAGATGTAGGAGTGGTCCTCCGCCTCTGCAGACCGGTCCTTCGCGATCCGATGATGGAAACAGGGGTTCTTGATCGCTGGAAATCTTCCTGTATCGATCGTTCGCGACGAGATTGACCGTAGAGCTCGATCGTTCCAGGAGCTCCGCCTTCGCACGAGATGGGTAGCGATTGGAAGCTCTTGATCTCAACTTCACTCTGATACCACTGGTGCGCAGATCGGATGCTGTACGCTTGCGTAGTGAATGCCGGAAGGTCCCCAAGAACAATAGAACTCTACTTTTTGCACAAATTACAAGGTAGAAAGCATGAACGACAAGAGCAAGAGACCAATTGGGTGCAATCTCCCCCCATGCCTTGTTTGAGCGCTCCACAAAGCATGTATTTTTATGTATTATTCATCTTTAAGCTCAAATAATAGCCCAAATTACAAAATAGCAAGCTTTTAGCTTTTGAGTTTGCTTTAACACAAAAATAGGAATAAAGCTAATGGACGGTGCCATAAGAGTCTAGTACGCCCAATACAATGTCCAAATAGAAATAACATAATCATGCGCCCATGCACATACAAAATAATAATAAATAACCGACGCCTCAATAAATAGGCATGACAAAATATAGACATGGCGCCTATCAAAATATAATCCATAAATCGAATACTCGCTATCCTCCAATGCTTTCCTCCGCCACTGCTGCTATCTCTACACATCAACTGAAGCATTCACAATCGTTAGTAGAATAATACAATTAAACCGACAAAAGTGAATACCTAGCAGTCTTCAGCTACATAAATAAATCAACTGGTTAGAAATAAATCCTAACCTTAATTTATTACGAGTGTGCACTCTAAACTCATAAACGTTTATTAATTTAATATGCATTTTGCGGAATCACCTGCTATGGAATCACCCATGTACACACTAAATTAATGAAACACCCGAAAAGGACAGGCATCCCCATCAACTTCTCGCACAAAGAATCCACTTTGTGTATGAGCCCTGGTCATTAAAGTTTACGGAATCCACCGTAAAACCTCATGGAATCCACCGTGAAGTATGCTTCCCGGCATCACTCCCTCCCTCACCCTTTCCCTCTCTTTCTCTCTTTCCCTATCAGGTTTAATGTTTTTCTCTCTTTTTCTCTCTCCTCTCCCTCTCTCATTTTTTTTCTCTCCTATCCCTCTCTCATTTCCTTTTTTCTCTTTCTCTCCCTCTCTCATTTCCTCTCCCTCCCTCACCCTCTCCCTCTTTTTCTCTCTTTTCCTATTATGTTTAATGTTTTTTCTCTCTCCTCTCCCTCTCTCATTTGCTTTTCTCTCTTCCTCTCCCTCTCTCATTTCCTCTCCCTGCCTCACCCTCTTCCTCTCTTTCTCTCTTTCCTTATTAGGTTTAATGTTTTTTCTCTCTTCTTCTCTCTCCTCTTCCTCTCTCATTTTTTTCTCTTTCCTCCCCCTCTCTCATTTTCTTTTCTCTCTTTCTCTCCCTCTCTCATTTCCTCTCCCTCTCTTTCTCTCTTTTCCTATTAGGTTTAATGTTTTTCTCTTTTTCTCTCTCGTCTCCCTCTCTCTTTTTTTTCTCTCCTCTCCCTTTCTCATTTTTTTTTCTCTCCTCTCCCTCTCTCATTTCCTTCTCTCTTTCTCTCCCTCTCTCTATACGCTCACTCCCTCACCCTCTCTCTCTCTCTCTCTCTCTTTCCCTATCAGGTTTAATATTTTTTTGCTCTTTTTCTCTCTCCTCTCCCTCTCTCTTTTTTTCTCTCTTTCTCACATTTTTTATTCCTCTCATTTTTTTTCTCTCTTTCTCTCATTTTTTTCTCTCATTCTCTCTCTCTCTCTCTCATTTTCTCTCTCTCCCTCACCCTCTCCCTCTCTTTTTCTCTTTCCCTATTATATTTAATATTTTTTCTCTCTCCTCTCCCTCTCTCATTTCCTTTTCTGTCTTTCTCTCCCTCCCTCACCCTCACCCTCTCTTTCCCTATTAGGTTTTATGTTTTTTCTCTCTCCTCTCCCTCTCTCATTTCTTCTCCCTCCCTTACCCTCACCCTCTCTTTCCCTATTAGGTTTTATGTTTTTTCTCTCTTTTTCTCTCTCATTTCATTTTCTCTCTTCCTTTCCCTCTCTCATTTCCTCTCCCTCCCTCATCCTCACCCTCACCCTCTCTTTCTCCTTTATCCTACCCGCTCTTTCTCTCTTTCCCTATTATGTGTAACATCTTTTCTTTGTTTTTCTCTCACCTCTCCTTCTCTCATTTTTCTTCTCTCTCCTTTCCCTCTCATTTCCTTTTGCTCTCTTCCTCTCACTCTCTCATCCTCTCACTCTTTTTCTTTCTTCCCCTATTATGTTTAATGTTTCTTCTCTCTTTTTCTCTCTCCTCTCCCTCCCTCACCCTCACCCTCTCCCTTTCTTTCTCTCTGTCCCTATTATGTTTAACATCTTTTCTCTCTTTTTCTCTCTCCTCATATTCTCTTTTTTCTCTCTTCTCTCCCTCTCTCATTTCCTTTTGCTCTCTTCCTCTCCCTCTCTCATTTCTTCTCCCTCCCTCACCCTCTCCCTCTCTTTCTCTCTTTCCCTATTATGTTTAATGTTTTTTCTCTCTTTTTCTCTCCATCTCCCTCTCTTTCTCTCTCCCTCCCTCTCCCTCTCCCTCTCTTTGTCTCTTTCAATGTTTTCCTCTCCCTTCCTCTTCCTCTCGCTCTCCCATTTTCCTATTATGTTTAATGTCTCCCTCCCTCTCCCTCTCCCACTCCCTCTCTCTCTCCCTCTCTCTCTCTCATTTCCCTATTATGTTTAATGTCTGCCTCTGCCTCTCCCTTTCCTTTCTCATTTCCTCTCCCTCCCCCTCTCTTTCTCTCTCCCTCCCTCTCCCTCTCCCTCTCCCTCTCTCATTTCCTCTCCCTCCCTCTCCCATTTCATCCCTCTCTTTCTCTCTCATTTCCTCTCCCTTTCTCAATACACACGAATTATACCAAAAACAAGTAAAAGAGAGAGAGAAAACTCCCTCTCCCTCTCTCATTTTCTCTCCCTCCCCCTCTCTCTCTCCCTCTCCCTCTCTTTCTCTCTGATTTCCTCTCCCTCTCTCAATACACAAGAATTATACCTCATTTCCTCTTCTCCCTCTTCCTCTCCCTCTCCCTCTCCCTCTCTCATTTCCTCTCCCTTCCTCTTCCTCTCCCTCTACCTCTCTCAATACACACGAATTATATCTCATTTCCTTTCCCTCCCTCTCCCTTTCCCTCTCTTTCTCTCTCATTTCCTCTCCCTCTCTCAATACACACGAATTATACCAAAAACAAGTAAAAGAGAGAGAGAAAACTCCCTCTCCCTCTCATTTTCTCTACCTCCCCCTCTCCCTCTCCCTCTCTTTCTCTCTCCCTCCCTCTCCCTCTTCCTCTCTTTCTCTCTCATTTCCTCTGAGTCCCTCTCTCAATACACACAAATTATACCAAGAACAAGTAAAAGAGAGAGAGAAAACACAAAAACAAAGCAAGAATGGACAATGCACTCATTGTAAAGGCTCGAATAAGGGTTTGGCGGCTCATTTTCGCGACGGTGGCTCCTCTTCGCCCTCTGTACACCTCCTCCTCTTCTTTGGGAACGAGGGCGGCGGCAACGGTGGCGGTGAGAAGCCTTCTTTTTCCCTCTTTCTCTCTTTATCTCCCTCTCAGCAAGATGTTCACTCTCCCTCTCACTCTCCCTTTTGTTCTCTCTTTCGTGAATGTGCACAAAATGATGTGCTCCGGTTTCGGCCCACGTTTTTTTCGTCTAGGTACCGTCGCTATTTGCATCGCTATTAGCGTCGCATTTGTGACGCTAATAGCGATGCAAATAGCAACGCTGCTATTTTTCATCACAAATGGCCGTCGCTATACCCTCATATCCTTGTAGTGAGAGTTTAAGGTTTGAGGTGAGATTTTAATTGTTATTGACATCTTAACACCATATTGGGGAATATGGAAATTTCCCATAAGTTTGAGACACGTGGTCAAATCTTTGGATTTGTCATAACTTGAACACTAAAACTCCAAATCAAGCACTCTATAGCTCAATAGATTCCATTTTTCAAGTGCTTTCCAATGATAGGTCACATCATATGGTTTTGAGAAACTTATGGGCATGTTAGCCGGGTGCCACCTTTTTAGTATTCAAAAAATGGGATTTGGGAGATTCCCAAACTCACTAATATTGTGTTTCTTTAAATCTATTGTATATTTTGATATTCTTATATTTTATTCTAATTTGTGTTTTTGTCAATTAAATCTATTTGGATTACATTGAGTCATCAAGATCGAGGCTAGAATTTTATTGTTGCGAGAGTTTTCTTTTTCATTCTTTAAAGGCAAGGCAATGACGTATGCAAAGAGGAGGGGGCCAAGACCATTAAGAATAGCAGAACAATGAAGAGAGTATTGGGTAGGAAGGAATGATGATTTTATCTCCTCAAAAGAGTTAGAATCTACTCTACGGGATATATATTATATTGAACATTTTTCATACTACAAGCCACAGAATGGGTGACTTTCAGTTGTTATAAATATTTCAATTATACTTCTTGGTAATATGTATATCATACACATTTTGAATATGATTTGTTGTAATACAAGCCTAGCTTTGTGCTAAACTAATTGTATGTGTACAACCTATTGAAATCTTTTTAGAGTTTCTTGTGCTATTTTGAAATCATGCATTTGTTTTGAAATTTAAGACTACCATTAGAAAAAAGAAAAAACAAGAGTTGTTCCAAAACTAGACATTGCTTCCTATAAAATTCTTTAACTAGCAAATCCCTCATTTTTTAATAATCCTAGTCGTTGTATGTATTCTCATATTTATACATGTGACTAAAATTCAAAATTGCGACATGTAAAAGCCCATTTATATTCATAATTGATGCATGGAAAGTACATGTGATTTTAGACACAAATGATTTTTTATGAGCGAATAAGAATGCTTTTTGATAAGCCCAAAGTCATTTTCTTAGTTTATAAAAAGCATCTATCTACTTGTATAACAACCTACTTCCTTGTGGTGTATGCTTGTATATACAATTATATATTAGGGACCACATATCATCAGCTTCCTTTTTTTGTTTTCCTCTTTTTACTATTAACATTTTCTTTGATAATAGCCCATCCTCTTAGGGATGAGAGAATTTTAGCTTCACAAACAATTGCATGATGACAAATGTGGAAAGAACATCCTAAGAATCAACCTCATATGAAAATTTGTAAGCTTCAAGGCATGAATATCTAGTGACCTCATTCGAGATTGTCACGTAAGGAATTATTACATTTACTTCTCTCTTGGATGATAATTACTCTTGTTCAATTGCACAAAAATAAGTATGATGAGATTTACTCCATCTTGGATGATTATTTATCCTAGTTACCAACATGAAAATATTATGTAAAGAAAGTTTCCACTACTTTGGCTTGAACATATCATAAATATTCTAGAGTCATGTTTGAAGGTTGAATGTTGAAACCACTAGGCTTAAGCCTCAGAGTTGAATGGTTTTTTCAAGCAACTCAAGTCCAATTTTAAACTCGTCTATTCCGCACAACGATAAGATTCAATTGAATTTACTAGGGAGCAATAAATTATCAAGTTTAATGATGAATCATATTACCATTCAATGCTTGTCACCAATTCTCAAACAAAGATAACATATTTCCATTGATTTCTTTTTCTATATTCAAGGGTTTTAAAATCCATGTTACACACTTGAGTAAGCAAGTTGAGACTCTATGGTATGCATTTTGAAATCTATCCTAACGATCGTGGAAAGACTTATAAAACGAGCATGTCAATTAAACAAAGAGCTAAATCATAGGATGGGATACTTAAAAATGTCAAAGAGCACTCATGTCATATGTAATTTTTTGAAGCTATAATAAAAAGAAATATTATACGTGTTATTTATAGAAAGGCTAGCTAGACATGTAAATCAGAAACAAGAAGTGGAGACATCTAAAATATCTATACATAGTATCTCATGAAAGACGTTCTCTCCCTACATGGGAAACTCTAGAAGACCCTACGATAGCAAAAAGACCATGGATGGCATATTGAGCAAACACAACATGGAAAGAAGATCCCTTGAAAGTCTCATTTGAGGATATTGTATGAAGCTCTACCTAACTAAGGTATTCTATTAAGTTATAACAATGTTTGTAGAAATATGCACATACTATCTCAAGATTTGATTAGGCTTGTAGAATGTAAGGAAACCATCTTATTAAGCTTTCATAAATTGATGATTACCAAGATGGAAGAACTCTTATCCTACGTAATCTTCCAAAGCTTCAATACCAAAAAACTACATGCTTCATCCATAGAAAAACTAGCTAGACATGCAAAAAACAAATTAGAAGTAGACGTGTTCAACCTTTGGAGAATAAATACATTTACACAAAGGGCCTCATGAAACACATTCTCGCAAGATGGGAAACTCTGGAGAAGCTTACAAAAACAAAGATGCAAGAGGTGGCATATTGAATTACTTTAAACATCTCATTTAAGGATATTGTGTCACACTGCCCAATTAAGATCTAGCCTTAAGTTATGCCTAATATTTGTAGAACCATGCACACATAATCTCAAGATCTACCTCATCTTGTAAAAATATAAATATACCATCTTAATATTTCCCCACCCTTTCAAAATCTTTGGCATCAAAATAACTTGGGACCCTCAACATAGGGGTGGTATTTCTCATTGTTCTCCAAAAAACATATAATAAATACAACTCTCACAATGCATTAACCTTATTGGGCTTTATGGAAGTAATTTTGTGAGAGGAAAATATCATATTATAAAGATTTATGATGGTAAGATTTGAAAGCTCCACACCAGTTATTAATATTGTTGGCTCATGGTAAAAGCATTTGCGAGTCCATTGCTTATGATAACCTTGTTTTCTCATCACTTGCATTTAGGTTTATAATTGAAGGGGTGGCTTATCATATACTTTTTGACACAAATAGATGCATATGTTTTTAGTAGAGCTTGGTCTTGTTAGGACAGATGGAAGAAAATGAACTAGAAGGTGTGAAATGAGTGTAACAAGAGAATAGTCAATTAACCATATCAAGATGGAAATACGAGTCGAATGGCAGATGGTTATTGGTCGAAGTTGTCAAAAATAGAGGTGGCTTTATTCAATGGCTTGAAGACATATAGATGCATAGAAGGTTAAGATTTATGGATGCAAACTTGCAAAGCAAGCGAGACTTCCTCTAACCTTGAGAAAAAATTCATGATGGAGCTAATGATAGAGATAGTACATTCAATTTGAAGTTGAATTTAGTAGTAGTAGTACTAACATTTAAATTTGAAGCCCATTTTGAGCATCTTGAGGATTTTGGGTGTCAATTGACACTTCAAATTTGAGGTCAAGGGGTCTAAGTGAAACCTAAAACTTTGAGTAAAGATTTCAAATGAAGTCTACTCGTATGGGGTAAAGTGTCACCATAGGGCCTACGCATATGTGTGTGTGTGTGTAACATGAGGTCCTAGAGGCTAGCCACTAGAGATTAACCTAGGGCCTAAGGGTTGGGACTCGAGAGAAATTGAGCATTGACCCTTTGCCCTTTAGGTCTAAGAAAAGGGTTAAAAATCATTTCATTTTGTATTATTTTCCTTCTTGAACGGCGCTATCCAATCTAAAGCGCCGAAATGACAAAACCCCGTTATTCAAATTTCATAGATTGATTTTACTCTTCAGGAATCAGGCTTCAGCAGTGAGAAGTGAGAAGTAAGAAATGAACGGTGGGTCATGACGACTCATTAGTTGTCGGTTGATCCATGTTCTTCAGATTTCTATCCATACAATATGAGTCGTCATGACCCACCGGCCTTGAGTCATGAGGCAGGCCGCAGGAGTCGGAGGAGTCCAAAGTGAAGACTCAGAGTGCCCAGAGGACCAGTGACCAAGTTATGTCTCTTCGTCATATTCTGTGTTTCTCTTTCCGTGGTCTGAGGAGGTTTGACTTCTCTCTCTCTCTCTCTCTCTCTCTCTCTCTCACACACACACACACACACACACACACACACACACACACACACACACACACACACACACATCAGGGGTGGCATATTAGGAGAGAGTCTCCGATAGGGTGGGTAGGGTGGGTGGACATGGATGATGGCAAAGACGTCTGATCGAAAACAAACAACTTTGTGTTGCGATTACCATGGATGAAGGCGGCCGAGGCGAAGATAGTGGCCATGTGGCAAGCCAATTGCAATGGCGAAGGCAGTGGCCAGGTGGCACAATGATGGTGGACAGGTGGCAATTTGGTAATTTGGTTGTGATGTAGCCTAAGTAGTGACCTTTAGTGCAAGGTATGGATAATGGGAGTCGAGACATCAAATTAGCCAAAGAGAGATTTGAGAGTTATTGAGATGAGTCATGACACTAGTTTTCATCATCATCTTGAGAAGTGAGACTAAGAAGAGTGGATTTTCTTATATTATTTGTGATACATAAGCCACCTGCAGCTTATGTGTTCATATGGATACTTACAATATGATTTTTCTTTTCTTGTTTTCTAAATTTGGGCCTATTACATATATAGGACCTACAATTGGTTGGTGTCTTTTGATAGGGGGTTAGTTCTTTTTGAAGACTTGATCTTGGGGATTTGTGAGTATGTTGGTATATTGCGTGTTTGATGTGTATGTATATATTGAGGAGCAATAATACACTATATGCATAGGTGCACTTTCTGCTTGAAGGCATGTGAACAATGCTTAACCAAGCCTTGTCCATAGGCCAAAATACATATATTTGATGTTGGCATGTGAACACAAAGTGCCAAGTAGGTCGAGGTGCTAGAAGCTCTTGGATAGGGTGATTACCAGGGATGTGACTACAAAAAGACGGGGGAGCTATTCTCATGAGGGGGTCTTTTGGGGGGATTTTTAATTTTTTTTTTCAAAAAACCAGAAACCCCTCAATGTCACATGGGAGGGTTTCTAGTTTGATGGAAATACCACCCTTCCCATCGAGAAACCCCGTATAAGGGTTTCTCCAAAGGAAACCCTTTCCCATTTTTGAAATAAGGCTTCAAGGCGCACTTCCACCATCCCAACTTTGAGGAAAAATAGTATATTTTAATATTTTCTCTAGAGTGGAGGATTTCAATATCTCTATGTCTAAGTTAGATAAAATTTCATAAATTTGTTAATCCTTAATATTGAACGTCTTAACATCCTAGATATTTTTTGTTCAAACTAAAATCTATTGTTTTCTTGTAGGTTTTCAAAGGAGTTTCGATTAGAAGAAGTTGTCTTGACAAAATAGACCTAGTGCTTGAGGAAAATCTTCATAGAAAGGTAATAAGTACTATATTTTTCATTTGCATAATGTTCTTGAGTCTTTCAAAAGATATTTCATTCAATTTTATAGCATGTTAATATATTAATATTTACAAGTAGAAACTTACATGTCACTTTACGTTCCCAGGATTTTGATGAAGTGAGTATATCTACCCTTTGTGAGGATTCTACACAACTTACAAGGAATCCAAAAGGCATCAAGGTACGAGTTCTAATTTTTTAAAGTATGCATCTAGTCAAACTATTTGAGAAAAATTAAAGTTTGTGAAAACCATAATTGAAATACCTCTTTTTCATTGTTTAATAGATGAGTCAATGAACTTTATTTGATATGCTTGGAAAGGGAAAACAAAAGAGAAAGTTAATCCAAATGTCAACCTAGAAGTGAATCCAAATATAGATCTTAATGTCTATCTAGAAGACAATCCAGATGTCGATCTAGATCTTCATCATCAACTCTTTGGATATACTCTAGAGAATGATGAAGATGAAGACAATGAGATTGAAAATGAAGACGAGGATAATGAAATGGAGGGTGATATAGAAATGTTTGATATGTTAGGTAGCACTTCAGAAAATGCAGCTAACATAGGAAACTCCACAACAACATCAAAAGAGTACTCTTGAAAATTTTGAATAGAACGGACTAGAAAATATCCTTCTTTAAAACGTGTGGTGGAGGGGAATAATGAGTATATAAATGAGGGAAACGAAATCTATGCATTCACTAACATGCTATATTTTGGATGAGAGGGAATGAGTATGAAGGATGCATGGCGTGTTTTCTCGAGCAATTCTGATTTTGGCAAGTAACATAAGCAAACTTGATGAGATTATGGAAAATTCTTTTGGTTCTTCCTACTTCATAAATAGCATGTGAAGGAGGCTTCTCTAAGCAGAATATAATCAAAAGTAATCGTCGCCAACTATTGAGGTGTAAACTCTTGAGGCATTAATGCGAATTTCTCTTATTGGCCTTGACATCAAAAGCATTGATTGGGCCAAACCTGACATATCTTATGCTAATCATGGGATTTCAACCTTGTCATCTTTAGAGAAAGAAGACTTGAGGAAATGCATCATACCCATTGGGGTGCGAATAGACCTAATAATTTTCTTCACGATGCACTCTTCTTTAGTGGATAGGATGACCCGAGGAGTGCGAGGTAGTTGTAAGCGACCATCGGTGTGCTCGATTGTGGTCAAAGTGCCTCCATCTTGCCTACCTCCTTTAAATCCATTCGTGTCCCTATAGTGTCTCTCTTTCCTATGATGTGGTCCCATAATAAGCTGTCCATATTCTTGAAAATATGCATGAGATCCAAAAAATGGTTGTTCTCTAAGTGGGTCCAATACGGCAACTCATAGAAAACCAAGAATCGTTGCATTCCACTTGGATGTGACTCCTTGTGAACCATTTTTCACTCATACCAACTTTGGGCATTCATTAGTGTGTTGGAGGTCATCCAAGAAAACCTTCCCTCAGTTCATGTCCCTCCAACAAGAAAGCGGCATGTCCTTGATATACCATCTTGTTTGCGGTATGTGACCTTCGGAAGTCTAACTGTGGCCCACACAATAGACATGCATAATAGCCTAAGGTAGCTAGACATGTGATAACACACCTATCTAGTCCCACAAACTTGAATGAGCTATGTTGGATATCACAAACTTGAATGAGCCCACTTACTTGAGCACTCCTCAAATCCTGGAAAGTCATGCATGGTCTATATGAGAATGGATTATATATAAGCAGGCCGTCAACCATCATGCTTGCTCACATCTTCCACAGCAAACCCCTCCTTCCACAAAATCTTGAGCTCATCAACTAATCCACAAATGTAGACCTCCATGTTCTTGACTTTGTAGCTCCTTGGAACAGGCAAGCTAAGTATCACGAGTTCTTTTTTTGTAGAAAGCCATGGCAGGATGTTGTAGTTAACAAGAACTACATGTCACACACTAACTCCATGAATGTAAATCTACTAATATACGTTGGACTCCAACTATGGATCTATTTTGTGCATGCCACATTGGTAGGTGAACTGGGTAGTTGGCCTCTAACAACCCCCAAGACAACACCACAAGACAAAGATCGAGGATCTCCCCTCAACAAAACCCATGAAACAACACCTGTGAACACATGATCAAATATTTTTGATCACTCACTCCTCATTGAGATTTCAACTCAACACTTAAGTTGTTTAAACCTTGAAGCTTAGAATAACCTTTTTTAGAGAGAATTTGATGCTCAAACAACCATGGTAGAGACTCTGACAACAAGAGCTTTCAGATTCACACAACTCTTATTTTTTAGGGATGAAAACCCCATGCAAAAAACTGCCCCACAAAGCATGGTTTCCTCAATCAGTGCAAAATCATTTGTATATCCTTTTTGTTCCTCTCTTTTGAGAGTGCACATAAATACAAACCAAAAAGCACAGATTACTAAAGCTTTATATGTCAAATTTTCATGCCCATTCAACCACTACGAGCATTTCACTGTTGTAGATATTCGAGTATTGTAACAAAATACAGTTTACATTGATATATCAATGGATAATCATGATGACTTTCATGGGAAACCAAGTTGGTGACGTAGATGCTATTGAATTCACATGTTTTCTCATAGAGCACAGAAATTGCCTCATAGAGTATTACATAGAACAGTTCATAACTTTCTAAGTAGATCTTGGATTTTCAAGCTTTAGAAATGAAATTTGTATCTCTCTTTCCAATCTATAACTCTCCAGAACAACTCAGAGCCAAATTCTTTGATTTGCTATCCAGAAACAGCTCTGCACATCCTGCAGTCCTAAATTTACTGTTGCTCTATATAGCAAACACAACTTCTATATTCCAAAAGTACAAACTTGCAGATAGGAAGACTGTTTCTCTGATTTCGAATTGTCATTTTAGCATAGCAGTAGATATATCTCAGCATATCTTGCATTGATGAAGAGTTGCGAGAGCTTCAAACTTGATGAACTCTCATTCATCATTTTCATGCTTTTGTGGATTCTTCTAGATTTCCACTAACTCGAGTCCCTGCATTCAACGCCTTCCCATAATATATATTCTCTACCACACATAACCAGTTTCAAGTCTATAGGCCCTTTACATCCATTCTTATCTCTTGTACAGGAAGTCTCACACAAACAACTAATACACATCACTCTCAACACGATGAAGAATAGCCCTTAGTTGTATTTCACTCATAACCATACTTGAGAACAGATCTATATACTATGTGCCCCATGTAGCAGTAAAAGAAATCAAGAAAAAAGGAAGACTCTTATTACCATCATATGAAATTTGAGAATTCGCATTAGCCCATCAACTTCAACAGTCCTACCATCTTGCTCCATAGCTCTGATAACTTCAGCTTCATAGTCTCTTTCTTCTAAAAACTTGTTATTCTTCTTCTAAGCATCAGATTTCTCCCTTCTCTTCAAGCTACAAGATTCTTCTTCTTCTTCTTCTCTCTCTCTCTCTCTCTCTCTCTCTCTCTCTCTCTCTCTCTCTCTCTCTCTCTCTCTCTCTCTCTCTCTCTCTCTCTCTCTCTCTCTCTCTCTCTCTCTCTCTCTCTCTCTCTCATTGTATTGTGTCGAACCCCTCACCCTTTCTCTTCTTCTTTTTTTTGAAAAACTACTCACGTTTTTGCTTTTTTCTCTATTTTACCAAGTTGTCCCTTGCTTCCCCTTAGTTGCTAGATGACAAACATGCCCCTTGCTGCTTACCATTCCACTCGGGGACTCAAAATTGGAAGTGAGAACACATTTTATTCTCTTCTTGCATGAGGCACATGTCTCAAAACTAAAATATCACAACCACATGTCGAACATGCACAGCACCACTTAGGATTTCCATCTATCAACCTGACTCCCGCCACATGTAAGTGATAAAAAGACAAAAAAAGTATATTTTCATGTTACCGCACTTGACTCTACACAACATCATGTCCTCGGTCACTCATTTTCACCCACCATGATTAGCCACCCCCTCGTGTGGAACACAAAATGTGAACAAATCTTTATTAAAAGCTTTGAAAATATTTGACAAAGACAAACTCATTTTCTTGAAAATCTGCCTCATAGAGCACTGCACATAATAGTTCATAACTTTCTAATCAGGTCTCAAATTGCTAAGATTCAAAAAGGAAAGTTGTATAACTCTCTAGAACAACTTAGAGCCAAATTCTTTGATTTTCTATCCTAAAACAACTCTGCATAGCCTGTAGTCCTAAATTTCTGCATGCAATCTACTTCAGACACCGACCTTCCAGAGACCATAACTTTCACATTCTTGATCCGATCAACAATAAACTTGATAGAGACCTTTAATAGATGTCAAAGTATCCTTTAAGTATGTTGTCCATCATTTACAACCATCTGATCAACACCAAATTTTAGAAAAATTAATCTGCCCCAAATAGTAAACTAGAAGCAACCTACTCTATGTATACTATGTATATTACTTACATCTCCTTTATTTATATGATTCTACAAATACATTTATTTAGATAAGACCCATCGATTCTACTGTTATGAATAGTTCCATCTAATTCTTGTAGCAAGTAAGTGCCATTTTCAAACATATGCTTGATGAGGAAAGGTCCTTCCCATCTAACTCGAAACTTGGTTTGAAAAGTGGAATCCAAGCTATTGTCATATCTGATAACCAGTATTCCCTCTATAAGATTCTTCTTCTTTAGCTATGTGTTAAACCATTCCCTTCTCTTCACAATCTATTTATCTTAAAAATTCATTTCTTGTTGCCTATCCAACTATAGGATATGGGATTCTAGTCCTTTGTCAACTCCCAATTTTGTTTGATCTAACTGATGCTTTCTTACAAACTCCATCGTAGGGAATATGACATTCATAGGTAATAAAGCATCTCGACCATATACTAACTAAAAATGGGTGAATCCTGTACTTGTCTTTTGCATTGTTCTACAAGCCTACAAAGCTTAATGTAGATAATTGTCCCAAAATTTAGGATGATCCTCCACCAACTTAAAGAGAATCTTTTGTAATGTTCCACTGAATGCTTCCACCAGCCTATTGCATAGAGGGTAATAAGGAGTAGCAAATCTGTGTTTCAAGTCTAGTTTCCATGTTAATTCTCTCAATAGTTTATTTCTAAATCCAGGACCTTGATCTGCCACTATTTCGAGTGGTATTTCAAATATGTAGCACATGTCCTCCGTGAGGAACTAAGATATATCCACTTTCTTGCAATTCCTTGTAGCCTTAGCTTTAGGCCATTTGGTCATAATAATCAACTACAATAAGGATGTAAGAATTTCCTATTTTTATACCACGAAAAGGTCCAATAAAATCCAAACCCAACTTTTCAAATAGTCCATAGGCAACAATGTATTTCGAAGGTTTTGGAATTAGTACCCTTTTTGCATATGACAATCATGACAACTTTTATACCAATGAGCAACATCAGCACTCGCACTAGGCCAAGTAAGTCTTGTTAGTAGGATTTTCCTTTTTGTAAGCTTTAAAAAAAAAAGACCACCACATGCTTCCTCATGACAGGAAGATAAACAAGCAGGAATCTCAGAACTATCCAACACCCTTCTTAGTACATTATCAATCCCCTTCATGTACAACTGATCATTTATAAGCACATATGCCTTGACCTTTCTGACAATGGCATACCTTTTGTATTTATCAACCAATGACTTTAACTCCCCAAGTTTTAGAAACTCTTCAATCAGGTGAAGGATTTCCCTGCCCTCATATCTAGGACTATCCACCCGCATGGCAGCAACATACTGGGAAAGAGCATTTTCAGTAGATTCATGAGCTCTACAGTTATTATCTCTTCCAATATGTCAAATTTCAAATTTTTGCACGTGCCTCATGAGGCCTTCTATCTTAAAGAGGTAGTCCTTCAAAAAAATTTTATTGGCTTTCCAATTATTTTGAACATATCTAGCCACCAACATAGCATCTCCTCTTGCAACTATCTTCTTGTATCTTAGCTGAATACACTGTTTTAGGCCACCATGTAAACTCGCATATTCAGCTTCATTGTTACTTTGTATCTCTTTACTTTCTTGACTTCTAGAAAAGAATTCTTCGATTTTAGCAAACATAATGACAAAACCCAGTCCTACCTTTTCAACACTTTTTTATAAAATAACAAGACAGCATATTTATCCTTTATCTCCTCATGAATTTACAGATGTCGAATTAGTTTCCATCTTATAACAACTACACTTTCAACACGTTCTTTATAAGTCAAAATATTAGCTAAGCTGGCTCTTATAGTATCCTCCTTCAAACATGTAAATTCAAATTCTTACAAAGCCAGCAACCACTTAGTAACTCTTGGAGCATTTTCAGTAGATTGCAAAACCTATGGAAGCAACTAAGAACTAGTCAATACTACAAATGGTTTTTGAATCATGTATGATTTCCATCTTTTAACTAGATATACCAACCCCCATACCAACAATTCTTCATCCATCCAAGCTTTTTTAGTCGCTCTAATGGATCAGCTTATATAAAACACAGGCCTCATACAAGACATCCCCTTTTCCTTCTACATTAAAATGGCTCCCACTGCATTTTTCCCAACAGTGATGCTAATGAAGAAAGGTTCGTTCTAGTTTGGAGGCATAAGAACTAGCAAAGTGCTTAACTTTTCTTTAATCTATAAGAATGCATCCTCTTCAACTTGCGTCCAAACTAAAGGATCCCTTTGAGTTATCTTTAGTGTAAAGGATATAGATGCTCAGCCAGCATAAGGAATGATCTTGATAGATACCACAACTTTTGAACAAATCTCATCAGTTATTTTATAGTTTTTGGAGAATCCATAAGAAGTATAGTCTCAACTTTACTAGGCTCTGGTGAAAAACCATTAGAGACACTTCATGACCCAAGAGTATTACTCTAGTTCTTGCTATTTTACATTTATCAAGGTTGAGCTGACTGCCATTCTCATCAAGTTTGCAGAAAACTTCATCAAGTTTTTTAGAGTGTAACGCCCTTGAGTTGTACACATAAAAGTCGCCAAAAACATCTGCAAAGATTTTCCAATGAAAGGAGAAAATACCTAACTAACCCATCTTGAAAAGTTGGCATATGCATTCATCAGACCAAAATGCATTACTCTATAGTAGAAGCATCCCTATGGGGTAATAACCGTTTTTTTCTTATGATCTTCTGCTATTATGATCTGGAAATATCTAGAGTATCCATCTCACACACTGTAAAAATTCATGACCAGCCAGTTGATCCACGATCTCATCCTGAAACAGAAAAGTATAGTAGTCCCTCTTAGTAGATGCATTAAGAGGCTTGAAATCAACACATACTCTCATCTTTCCATTCTTCTTTAGCCTGATTACAACAGGAGATGCCCACTCTACATCATCAATAGGGTAGATCAATCTCGCATCAAGCAACTTCTGAATTCAACTTTAAGTACATTTTCCTAAATTGTACCAAGTCTCCTAAGTTTTTTAGCCAGTGGTTTATACCCTTCTTTAAATTTGATATGGTGCACAATGCTATTAGTACCCCTCAATTGGTGATATTCTATAGCAAAAAATTTTGGGTATTTCTAAAAAATGAGTGAATATTTGTCTCTTTCATCATTAGTTAAGTCATTTCCGAGCATATTCATAAGATTAGGCAATCCAACATTCAATTCAAGTTGTTGATCCCATGTTTCCTGCATGAAGTCTGTACTTCCTGTAGCAATATTTACAACTTTTTCCTCTCTTTTTGAGCCTTAGATTGACAACCCAAAAAGGTCAACATCCCTAGAGAGTAGGCTAGCTTCCCATTCTCTATCTTCCTCATCAAGGCAAGAATTTTTTGAATCACTACTTTCATCACCTATAGCATCACTTTCATGTCCATTTTGAATGATGGACCATGTTTTCATGTCAAAAATCACCCTCTTATGACTTGGTTTCTCTCGATAGAGTCCTAATTGACCTCTATATTAGTTTTGTCTAGACCTCATACCAATCAACCATGGTCGTCTCAAAATGAGAGTATATGCCCCAAGTTTTGCAAGCATAACATGGAAATACAAACATACTCTTTGGCCTCCAATGTCGATTTCCAAGTTCTCAATGACTCCGAAACATTTCAATTTTGAGCTATTTGCCATTTTAACCTAAAACAATGACTTCCCTCCCATTTTAAGATGCATTTGTAGCATTACTTCTTCAGTGATTACAAAAACTTGCACACCATTATCAACATATACTTGATCAATTTTCCTTCAGTGTATCCATGCATCCATGGCAAGTATAATGTCTTTCACACTTGATAAGTATACCATTCCAGCATGCCCAGTTTGGGTTTTTCCTTTCCTGATACTAACCAAACCATGCCACTGCCTCTTGAGAGATGAGTTCATTTGCAGCAGTTGACCATATGTAACATCAACGTTCTTACCTTTTAAATCCTCAAGTAGGTTGTAAGGAACTTGATTGACTCCCAAAGCAAAGTCCCCCATTTAAATCTTCCTTTGTTGTCTAGCTTTCTTGCTCGTTTCTGGATCATTTACAACCTATTTTCCCTTTTAATCCTTACTACCCTTTGAGTTTCAGTTTCAGTATCCCTCTCTTTGACTCTCTTGTTAGCTAGAACATCCGCATTTTCCCCATCATCAGGCATGTTGGTTTTGATCAAATTCATACCTGATGTGCCTTCATTAGGTCTTCTTTCCAAGTGTTGCCTAGTTGGTTCAAGTGGCCTTTGTTCCTGTTGAGGTCTAGCATCTTGCCTAGCATCTCGTTGTGGCATGGGATACATCTCCCCTCCTATTTTTCTTGGATAAGGAAAATCAGGAGCAATATGACCTATCTCCCTACAATTAAAGCATTCAAAGTTTCCCCATCTATTTCTTGGAGGTCCTCTAAATTTAGGTTGCGTTTGAGGTTGCCTTGCCTGCAATAGGCTCATATTCAAATTTAGATTTGCAAACTATTCTTGTGGTTTATTAATCACATCATCATTAGGTTTCCTAAAGCCTTGTTGAGTCCCATTCTCGGCTCTTTCATATGCTCCATGAAGATTCACAGCTTGCTGCCCTACATTTTCTGCAATGTCAACGTGATTTTATGGTATGCATAGCAATACCTCTTGATTTATTGGACTTCAATAGTATTTTTCTTTGCTTTTCCTTGGCTATTTTGACTACATCTTCAAATGTATCAAGGTCTTTGATTATAAATTTTTCTCTAATTTCAGGCCTGAGCAATGAAACAAACTTGTCCTTTTTTAAGAACATAATCGAAGGTTGCTCCATACTCTGTGCAATTTCTATCCATTTTGCTTCAAATCTTCCAGAAAATTTAGAAACTTCCTCTTTTTTCCCTTCAAACATCCTACCCAAAGATTTCCATAAACTCTCAGGAGTTTTCTTAGCTGCAAACCTTGTAAGGAACTCATTTTTGACTTCATTCCGATTTTCCCTTGT
Organism: Lygodium microphyllum; assembly: GCF_053477565.2. Classification (NCBI taxonomy): domain Eukaryota; kingdom Viridiplantae; phylum Streptophyta; class Polypodiopsida; order Schizaeales; family Lygodiaceae; genus Lygodium; species Lygodium microphyllum. The sequence goes on along the minus strand of NC_141140.1, from coordinate 40,911,302 downwards.
CTCTTTATTCAGTGAGTGCCACCATAATCTTGCAGAATCTTTTAAGCAGCATCGTGATCATTCAAAGCTTATCTACATTAGTGTCCCTTCAATCTTGGTAAGCCATCCACTCCAATGTCTTGATAAATTGTTTAGCGTCCTCATTTTTAATATCAAAGAAAGGTTCATATCCAAAAGCCGCCGTGCTTGAGTTTGTGTATGGTTTGGTTTGCAAACCTTACACTTTCCAACTGATAAGATCAATAAGAGATATTCAACACAGGAGATCCTCAGTGGGGGTGCAAATCTATGGTCGGTGAATTGGGTAGTTGGCCTCTAACAACCCCCAAGACAACAACATAAGACAAAGATTGAGGATCTCCCCTGAACAAAACCCGCAAAACAACACCACTAAACACATGATCAAATATTTCTAATCACTCACTCCTCATTGAGATTTCAACTCAACACTTAAGATGTTTAAACGTTCAAGCTCAGAATTACCATTTTTAGAGAGAATGCAATGCTCAAACAACCATGGCACAGACTTTGACAACAAAAGCTTTCAGATTCACACAATGCTTATTTTTAAGTCATGGAAACCCCACACATCAAACTACCCCACAAAGTATGGTTGCCTCAATCAGTGCAAAACCAATTGTAGGATCCTTTTTGTTTCTCTTTTCTCAAAGCACAAATAAATACAAACCAAAAAGCATAGGTTACCAAAGCTTTATATGGCGAATTTTCATGCCCATTCAACTACTACAAGCATTTCACTATTGTAGATATTCCATTACTGCAACAAAAAAGAGTTTACACTGATATAGCAATGGATAATCATGATGACTTTCATGGGAAACCAAGTTGGTGACGTAGATGTTGCTGAATTCACATGTTTTCTCATAGAGCAAAAATTGCATTTTCATAGAGTATTACACATAACAGTTCATAACTTTCTAACCAAATCTCAGATTTTCTAGCTTAAAAAAGGAAATTTGTATCTCTCTTTCCAATCTATAACCCTCTAGAACAACTCAGAGCCAAATTATTTGATTTGCTATCCTGAAACAGCTCTGCACAGCCTATAGACCTAAATTTCATGTTGCTCTATATAGCAAACACAACTTCTCTGCTCCAAAAGCACAACTTGCAAACTAGAAGACACTTTCTTTGATTTCAGATTGTCGTTTCAGCATATTCGCATATACATCTCAGCATATCTTGCATTGATGAAGAGTTGCGGGAGCTTAAAACTTTATGAACTCTCATTCATCATTTTTCTGGCTGCAAATTCTTCCAAAATTCCACTAACTCAAGTCCATGCATTCAAACCCTTTCCAAAATACATATTCTCTGCTGCCACACATACCTCGTTTCAGTGTAAAGACCCTCTTTCATTCTTATCTCCTGTATGGTGTGGTGATGCTATATGCGAACACTTGCATCATCATCCAACTTCTTTATTGATATAGAGAGTCAACGTGATTTGATTCATTAGTGCTAGTGCTCGTAGCATAGATGGTCCAAAAATACTAGATTTTTGGACAAATTTAGCCTATTTTTTATATTATTTATTGTAAAAATCCAAAAAAGTTAGAAAAGCTTCTAGATTAGGATGGCATGCAAAAAGAAAGTGATTTTTTCAGTCAGTTATGGGATTTTTCATAAAAAAGAGAGATTGAAAAAATCGCACACATCGCGATCACTGTTGACATGCTAAAAACTGCACTTTGAACTGGAAGAGGAAGGAGTGATTTGGGAGATCCCTGAGCAAATGTCCTAAAGCTAGCAGATTTGGGTTCCGAGTAGCAGAGAAGGAGGTATTATTTGGATGCACATTTTTGTTCTACGAAGGAGCTCTAGGAGATCTAATGCCTGGAGAGTGCTTCTGAGTAGTTCTAGATAAAGGATTTCAAGTTCTGCCAATACATATTGATTCAATTCATTAGTCTTTGTCTTTGTCATGATTACCTCTTGTCTATTCTTTTTCTTCTCTTCCATCTCCTATCTCTACTTCCTTCCATCTCTGATCCTCGATGGATACCACCTTTCGACAAAAACCCCTTCGACATTGGTGAACTTGACGTGAAAGCTTTTGTCATACGAAGGAAAGATAAGATGGGAGAATCTTTGAACACAATATCTGGTGATGTTTTGCAAAAGTTGGTGCAAAATATAACTATGCTTATGTAGGGTACAACAACAACAGGTGATATAAGCTTTTGGTCAAACAAAAAGTGTTGTGATGAATGCTCTGCAAGTCGTTGAGCGTGAGATGAAGTTATTCAATGGCAGGAATGTATCTGCATATGTACATACCTATGCTCAAAAGATGGAATTCTTTGGGGTAGCTCAACTTGCATGGAGCCAATATTTTGTACATGAATTATGAATTGGTCAAAGGGATGCGGGATCTTCAATTGAAGGTTGCAAAATTGGATGAAAAAGGAAAGAGGAAAGTGGACGGGCAACAGCCCCTCGGCTAGGAAAAAGATGTATGTGGTGTGATAGCTTGTAGCATGAGAGAAAGGATAGTGCTACCTATTAAGAGGCCTTGGCACAATAGCTCATCTTTTGGAAAGATGGCAAGATTCATGCACAAGAAATCAGATTGCCTCTTGCTTTGAACTTTGGAAAGGGAGGTATGCAGAAGTTGTTGGAAAACTTGGTTGTCCAAAATGCTTATGCAGCAGTACATGCTTCTACTTTTGGTCTACAATTGGATAGAATGCATGGACAGTCCAAAGGCTGAAATATGGACACATGCTTTACATGCAAATAAAAAGAGAAAGGTTACTAATAGTGAAATGTCTCATGCAGGGCAAGACATTTGTGACATAACTGGTTGGGAATAATCAGCAGATGCATATTCAGTGTACGCATATTTAGCAAAGGTACAAAACACGGATGTACTTGTGGAATAAAAATGAAAGAGAGATGAAGATAATGCAAGGACATCTAAAATAGTGACAAGAAGAAGTGTGGATCAACCTAAAGCTACAAATCAGCCACCTCCCGAGCATGTTATGGAAGAGGTTAGTCAGGAGCAAAAATAGGATAGCAAACAAGAGGGAAAAAAGGGTAAGCAGCTAGGATATAAGTTGCAATCTAACATTGAGACAGCCAGAGATATTAAGAAGGTTCTTGAAGAACAGATCTTAAATATTTGGGTGGAATTCACCTTAATAGAAACCGTCAGTTTCTTAGTGATACCACTAGTGCATTACTGCAATTTGAAAATGAAATTGGGTTTTTGGGTATTTGCACTAAATATGAGCATGAATTAAGGACTGGATTATCTATACAGGATGCTACTAATTAGTGAAAAACATGTGGAAAAGAGAAAAAAACGGCTAAAAATGCATTGTCTTATAGCAATATGCATGGTGGAGTAAGGAAGATGCAACAATATGGGGAAGAGACTCTAGGATTTATTCCTCGAAGTCATTACACAAGGAATCATTGGGCTAGGGCTACCACTGAAATGGAAGTGAAAATAGGAGAATGTGAAACTCCTTGTGTTGCTTTACTTGACCATGGGTCTGAGATAAATGTCATTGAGCATGGATTGTATGAGAATGGTGCATGGCATGTGGCACTCATCATGGTTGGCATATGAGGGCTGCAAATAATTCTTCAGGAGAGCTTTATGTTGCATGTCCTAATGTGAAAGTGATGATTGGTGATGTACAAGAAGAGAAACACTTCTTTGTGCAAGATAAGTCCTCATATGCAGTGATTTTGGGATAGCCCTATATTATAGGAGTGCGTATGGAAACAAAGGTGCTTGATGATGGGTTTGCTTATGCAAGAGTTAGAAGCAAGGATGGGAGGAAAGCCATCCAATTTCTTACCATTTATGTTAATCATCCTAGAAATCGTGATATGCTTTGAGAGTCTCCTTTGGCTCCAAATACAAGGGAATTCAAAGATCTAGATTTTCATTAAGCATTGCTATAATGTGGGGCTACCGTAGTGCTGTTCAGAGAATCTCTTGATGGAATGAAGCATGTATTTACTATTGGTTATTCTCAGTTAATATCTAACAATTCATGTTGATTTAAGCCTATGGAAGCTATGTACAAGGCTAAATGCAGATCTCTGAAATGGGCTACTATGAAATTAAGAGCATTGGGATTGTTAGCTAAAAATGAAGGCATTTTATGCATCTTTTATGGGCTGAATATTAATGACACTATGGCTGAAATTTCAGCAACTATACATGCAGAAAATGAGGTTGAAAACAGAGCATTGTCAGTATGTTTTTTGGACATGTATGATGTTATAGCATTACTTGCTTAGCAGGAAGGATTACAATGGGCTGAAGTACTTGTGGAGACAAAGTATAAGAGATAGTTGACAAAAAGGTGAAACCAATTGCTTTGCCACTTCCACCAGAAAGTGAGGGTTTGAATGAAAAAGTTTCAAGGCAGCAAAGCTTACAGAATCCTAAATCAGAAACATTATAGGAATTAAAAGCTGGTGCAGAAGGGTTTCTTTTGCATGCTGAAAGAGACTGTTTTATGCGGATATTGGCTAGGCATGGAAAGGCATTTGCATTTCAGCCAACTGAAATAGATTGTGTGGATCCAAATGTTGTCTCTCCTATGGTAATATTTATGGTGCCACATGTACCATGGAACTTGAGGCCTATTCCAGTGCCAGAAGATCTTGGAGCCCTCTTTAGCCCCTACTCAAATGGTTGGTTTATTGAGCCAAAAAATAATGGGGCTTTGAGATTTATTCAAGACATGAAACTCCTATGGTTGATGAATTTGAGAGGCTTTTGCAAGCAGAGTGATCTATTCTTTGGGTGATCTATACTCGAGGAATCATCAGTTTCAGCTTGCAATTGAAGGTAGGGATATCACAACCATGAAGAATCCCTTGGGGTTAGTACGGATGCGTACTCTCCCATAGGGTGCAACAAACTCAGTGGCACACATGACAAATGCTATTAATAGGGTACTCAAGGATTTTATACGACAAGTGACAATGCCCTTCTTGGATGATGTTCCAATCAACGAATATGCAATGGATGAAAGAATGAAGAGATGGATTCTCATGGGTGTAGATAGTTTGTTGCAAACCATATTGTGGATTGTGAGAGGATTTTGACACGTCTAGAAGAGGTGCATTTAACTCTTTCTGGACAAAAGTCTTTGGAGTTAAAGAAGTTTTGATTCTTGGGAATATGTGTGGGCCCTATGGGTGAAGACCATCACGAGCAAAAATAGATGGGATTGATAGAATGCAAGATGTATGCACGAATGTATCAGAGGTGCATAGACTCTTGAGAGCATGTGTGTTCTAGTTTATATGGATTCCTCACTTTGCACATGTAGCTGATGCTTTATATCAACTTCTGAGGAAACGTCTGAGATCTCATTACGAAAGGAAGCATAAAAAAGCAATGAAGAAATTGAAGCAGCTCTTAAAATTTGCTCCTACATTGAGAAAGGCTGACTATTCACATGGAAAGCCTATCATTATTACGTTTGCTTGATATAAGCCCAATCGGATTTGGATGGGCGATTGGGCAAGATGATGAGGAAGGGCAAAGATATGCAATTCGCTTTAGTGCTAAAGTATTGACTGAATGACAGAGACAGTATCCACAGGTAAAAAGAGAATTATGGGGAATTGTGACAATCCATAAGTGTGATAAAGAGTATTTTGTGGGTGCTCGTGTAGTCATTGAGACTGATTGTTTTCCTGTATTGAGTATGATTACTAGTTGTGCTACCCCAGACATTGCTATGCTCCGGTGGATTGTGTACATCAAATCATTGAACCTTGATTTTCAACATATTGCAAGAAGAGATAACCGAGTGGTGGCAGATGTGTTATCTCGAGCACGCTATGAGAATGAAGAGGGGATGATGGATGAGGAGGAAGAATATGACTTTCTTCCAGCTGAAAATGATGTTGCAAGAGTGAATTTAGCAATGCAATGTGTTGTTCAACATTAACAAAATCTTGGACACCAAAGAGAAGACACTTTAGATGTTTTGTATCTTGTGTAGAAGTGTTTCTGGAAGACAAATATGCAGGAGAGTGGCTGAGATTTGGTCATTACCTCAGTACATTAACAAAGAGAGATGAATGGTCAGATGATGAGTTTAAGAAGATCAAGAGGAAAGCCTATGGGTTTTTCTTAAAAGAGGATACTTATGGAAAAATGCTAAAAAGAAACATGCACTACAAGGATATGAGGCTATAACGACGCGCATTAGAGACGACAAATAGCGGCGTCGCTATTACCATCGCAAATGCAACGCTAATAGTGATGCAAATAATGACTCAAATAGCGACGATACCCAGAGGAAAAAAACACGGGTCGAAACCCGAGCGCGTCATTTTTCGCACATTCATGAAAGATAGAGCGAGAGGGAGAGCAACCATCTTGCTGAGAGGGAGAGAAAGAGAGAAAGAAGGAGAAAGAAGGCTTCTCACCACTACCACTGCCACCGCCGCCATTCGCGAAGAAGAGAAGGAGATGTACGGAGGGCGAAGAGGAGCCACCAAACCCTTCTTCGAGCCTTTACAGTGAGTGCATTGTCCATTCTTGCTTTGCTTTGTGTTTTATTTCTCTCTTTTACTTGTTTTTTGTATAATTCGTGTGTATTGAGAGAGGGAGATGAAATGAGAGAGAAAGAGAGGGCGAGGGAGGGACAGGAAATGGGAGAGGGAGAGGGAGAGGGAGAGGGAGAGGGAGAGGGAGAGGGAGAGGAAATGAGAGAGGGAGAGGGAGAGCAAGAGGGAGACATTAAACATAATTGGGAAATGAGAGAGGGAGAGGAAATGACAGAGGGAGAGGGAGAGGGAGAGGGACGGAGAGAGAAAGAGAGGGGGAGGGAGAGGAAAATAGAGAAAAAGCATCCAACATAATAGGGAAAGAGAGAAAGAGAGGGAGAGGGTGAGGGAGGGAGAAGAAATGAGAGAGGGAGAGTAAGAGAGAAAAAGGAAATGAGAGAGGGAGAGGAGAGAGAAAAAATGAGAGAAGAAAAGGAGAGAGAAAATATATTAAACATAATAGGGAAAGAGAGAAAGAGAGGGTGAGGATGAGGGTGAGGGAGGGAGAGGAAATGAGAGAGGAAGAGGAAGAGAGAAAAGGAAATGAGAGAGGGAGAGGAGAGAGAAAAAGAAACAAGAGAGGGAGAGGAGAGAGACTAAGAGAAAAAAAACATTAAACATAATAAGGGAAGATAGAAAGAGAGGGAGAGGGTGAGGGAGGGAGAGGAAGAGACCAAAAGGAAATGAGAGAGGGAGATGAGAGAAAAGAAAAATGAGAGGAGAGGAGAGAGAAAAAGATAGAAAAGATGTTAAACATAATAGGGAAAGAGAGAAAGAGAGGGAGCGGGTGAGGGTGAGGGAGGGAGAAGAAATGAGAGAGGGAGAGGAGGGAGAAGAAATGAGAGAAGGAGAGGAGAGAGAAAAAAGAGAAAATATGTTAAACATAATAGGGAAAGAGAGAAAGAGAGGGTGAGGGAGGGAGAGAAAATTATCAGAGAGGGAGAGCAAGAGAGAAAAGGAAATGAGAGAGGGAGAGGAGAGAGAAAAATAAATGAGAGAGGGAGAGGAGAGAGAAAAATCATTAAACCTAATAGGGAAAGAGAGAAAGAGAGGATGCGGGTGCGGGAGGGAGAGAAAATGAGAGAGGGAGAGAAAGAGAGAAAAGGAAATGAGAGAGGGAGAGGAGAGAGAAAAAAGAGAAAAAACATTAAACCTCATAGGGAAAGAGAGAAAGAGAGGGAGAGGGTGAGGTAGGGAGAGAGTGAGAGGAAGAGAGAAAAGGAAATGGGAGAGGGAGAGGAGAGAGAAAAAACATTAAACATAATAGGGAAAGAGAGAAAGAGAGGGGAGGGGTGAGGGAGGGAGAGGAAATGAGAGAGGGAGAGAAAGAGAGAAAAAGAAATGAGAGAGGGAGAGGAAGAGAGAAAATAAAATTAATTATTGTTATTTGTTGTAGTAGTAGTAGTAGTTTTTTTTTCTTTTCTTGTTTATTGTTGTTTAGTTTTCTTGTTTTTTGTTGTAGTAGTAGTAGTTTTTTCTTCTTTTCTTATTTATTGTAGTAGTAGTAGTAGTAGTAATAGTAGTAATAGTTGTTGTTGTTGTTGTTTTTTTTCTTCTTTTCTTATTTATTATAGTGGTCGTAGTCATGGTAGTGGTAGTGGTAGTGGCAGATGTAGTGGTCGTAATCGTGGTCGTAGTTGTGGTCGTAGTCGTAGTCGTGGTTTTGGTCGTAGTTGTAGTTGTGGTCATAGTCTTAGACGTAGTCGTAGTCGTGGTCGTAGTTGTAGTCGTGATCGTGGTCATCGTAGTCCTAGTCGTAGTCATGGTCATGGTCGTGGTCGTGGTCGTGGTCGTGGTCGTGGTCGTGGTCGTGGTCATGGTCATGGTTGTGGTCATAGTCATGGTTTTCGTAGTCGTAATTGTAGTCATAGTCGTATTTGTAGTCGTAGTCGTAGTCATAGTCATAGTCATGGCCGTGGTCGTGGTCGTGGTCGTGGTCGTGGTCGTAGTCGTGGTCATAGTCATGGTTGTAGTCTTCATCATAGTCATAGTCGTGATCGTTAAAGAAAATGAGAGAGGGGAAGGAAGAGAAAAAATAAGAAGGAACGAGAGAGAGGAAATAAACATACATCATAACAAAGAAATAGAAAAAGAGAGAGAGATGGAAGGAGAGGAGATAATGAATGGATAAAAAACAAAGAGAGAGTGGTAGTGAGGTCCGGTGCAACACCACGAGATGGGAAACACTCCGACATATATATGTTAATCTGTAGATGGGTGGATGGAGACTTTACATATGTTAATTTTTGCTGAGTTACAAGAGAAGAAATCCCTTCTCAAACATATTAAGAAAGAAAAAAAGAATGATAACAAAAATAAATTGTTTGTCGTTGTCGTGCTGCTGCGCATCGGAGCCGTATACACCTCCATTTCTTTTGTTGTGCATTTTTGTTATTTTCTGCATGTGATTCATTGTGTGTGAGATGCATTATGATAATCTGCATCCAATGTATATATTCCGTTAGTGTGTGTGTATGATTTTGTTTGGATGCATGATGTGTGTGTGTTAGAAAAATATGAAAAACTGATGCCAAAGGACATTATCAAGCTGATAATTTCAATGATGATCTCTAAGAAAAGTGTAGGGAATTATGGAATCAAAGGAAGGTTTGTGGAAGCGATCATCTAAGTTCAAAAGTTCCCATGACATAGAGTTGAAGGAAGTTTCTCAAAAGCTGCTTAAGTGAGCAAAGCACTAGTGAAACACCAAGGGAGTATTTTGCCATCCAATTTTCAAGGCCGAAGTCGAAGTTTATGCGCAGATTACTCATTGTAAAGCTAACTGTCAAAGGGGCAATGCATGACTTTAAACATAAACCTCAAAGTCAAAATCAATGTTGGTGCTTAAATCTTGTAAGGGTGTAAAGAAACTATCTTGTCAAAGAGGAGGTTTTTTTAATCCTTGCTCAACTAAAAGAGGAGAAGGGGAGACTAATTTGGTTTCAAAAACCGTTTTTGGAGGGAAAAAGCATCTTTTGGTAAAAAAAAGCAAGGGAAGAGGAATCTAGATTCGGGGAGGATGGCCACGACTTGGTACCTTGCTTCCCCTTCTGGATAGTAAGGATCTTAAGCTCTTGGGACAGGCTCTGGGCTATTTGGATCACCGTTGAGGACATGGCCGCCTCTTGTATGAAGACCTGGTTGGACTGCATTTTGTGATGAGACGATCAACAATAGTTCAGACGTCTTCCCGTCTTTTCGCAGAAGAGACAGAAGAAAGAAGAACCGTAGGCCTGCCTGTGTCAGAGACATGCCCTGCACCCTCCTTCTGAGGCCTTTAATTTTGATAGCTTTAGCCGGACAAAGAATCAACGTTCAAGTGTGGACTTTGCATAGATCAAACATATTTTGTTGGAAGCGTAACCTGGGTTGTTGGAGACTTGGAGTGCTATTCACGGAAGGGAGGAAGTTGACAGTTATGGCATCCTGAATGTTATCAATTTGAAGAGTTCTTGCGCTACGCAGAGGACGCATATTAAAGCAGAGCGAGCCACTGAATTGCCCTTCTTTCCCTATGGCGTGAGCTTGTAAGCTGCTACTAATAGCATTTTCAATATCGAGGGAGGACATCGCGCCATCGTCTTCAACCGCTTCGTGGGAATCAAAGAGCAGGACCTTAAAACTCATACCCAGTGGGCTACAAATTTTCAATATTGCACTTGTTGATGTTGTTTCCATCATTAACCTCACTTTTGGTAAAGAGTTTACAACTACCATTGAAGTAAAAGAGTTGGCAGCTTGATCGTGTGCAGATGATGGATGGCACAGCAGTGCTAAAAGTGGATCTCGCTAGCTGACGTGACTGCTGGACTGCAGAGTCTCTCAAGAGAGACCGTCAATACCAAGGAACAACACGGTACATAGTCTGATAAAACAAGAAACCATTGAAAGGATAAAGGTCCAGATGAGGAGGATTTTCTAATGTATTTATCTATTCAGCAACAGCAGATGTGAATGCCATCATCAGGCAGTGCAAATTCTGTGTCTTCCTTTCAAGGGAGAATGGATTCAAGGGATTCCAAATTGCTATAGCATCTACAGCTTCCTGGGCACTTAGTTTCATCATAGTCGGCTACAGTTACAAAGTCAAGCTTAGCATTAAGTGGATCCTCCCATGATTATTCTGCAAAGCTCCAATGTATTCCTTTCAGCTGCATCAGATCTAAAAAAATCAGTCTACTGCCAGAACTCATCTCTTTCCCTCAGAAGCAAGAAGTGAATAGTCTTGTTACTATCTAAAAAGAATAGAAAGTTTTTATAAAACTTCTGAGATGATGAAGTATTCTTATGGCACTACTTTTGTGATGATTCCATTCAGTTGATGGCCCTGATTGATTCTTCCAACCTTTCGGTACCTGTTTAAGAACAGGGCTGCACTGCTTTAAGACCCCATATATTACAGGTTTTCTGTATTAAAAAGAAACCTCTGAGAGCATCTGAAATCAGAGGTGTTGGACAACAGATGGATCTCTGCACTAAGGGACATGTTTGACTGGATTACTAGATAATGTCCATTCTTCTGTTCAATGTAACTGTCACCAGAATTTCCTGATCATGAACTTCTTGTAACACTCTTGACAAGAAATATAGTGAAATTTGGCATCAAATATTTGAATTCTTCTTGTTAGCCTCTTCCCTTGCTGTATCTTGAACCCTGTATTCTGCAGCCTTTGCGTGAACTTTACGACATTTCTGGTAAACCCGATGTGAAAGTGCTGCGTCACTTTTTAGCAAGATAGGAGACTCGCAAGAAGAGATGACAGATGATAATGTCATGAAGAACCTGTTTCAGTCATTTACCACTTATATACAGCAAGCAAGCTCACGCGAAACGTGATAGTGATGCTATGGATGCCTTGAAAGCTGTCCAACAGGAGATGAAGCAGTTTAATGGCTAGCAAGTGTCAACTTACTTGCATTTATATGAAGAAAAGATGAAGTTTTTTGGGGTTTCTCAAGATGTTTGGAGCCGCTACTTTTTGGGGATCGTGGTGCGCGCTCTTGAAATCCTAATTTTAGAAATTCAAGAAACACATGCAGGTTGGGCAGAGTTTAAGAAGGCATTAAAAGATGAATATTTCCTGGAGGATACCGGTCTTATGAATCACAGGAATTTCTTAGCATGCGTTTCTATGCTTAATAAGGGAATTTCAGTTACTGCTCTTCTGCGAGAGTTTGAGAGCCGCTATGATTAGTTGGATGGAACTGAGCAGCAAGCTTTGGAGATGCAGAAAGTGGAGTTATTTTTAGAAGCTACTGATGCTGATTTACAAGAAAAGTTGGATGATCTTTTGGAAGATTAAGCTACTGAATCAGGTTTAAAGACCAAGTGGAGACATGTCATTGATGCTGTGAATGCTCTTGTTAAGAAGCAGCGCAGGAGAGTACGATTGCATCGTAATACAGGATCAGTTTCTGAAAAATCCTTGGAGACTTCTTCTTCTACCCCTGCTGCAACTTCTTTGCCTAAGCCTACTCCTCATGTTGTCAATCCACCAGTTCCTACTGCTCCAGTGCCCTTATCTGTAGATGATGTTATTAAAGGCTTGGCAGATTTGACGATTGAAGCAGTCAAAGCTGAAGTTGGTAAGTTAAAGGAGCAACTTATGTCAGTACCTACTGTAGCACCTGCTCCAGCGACTGCTTTTCTAGCTGGTCAAAGAAAAGGAAGACGATGTATTTGGTGCGATAGTACAGAGCACCAACACTGCAGAGATTGTGATGCTTTTTAGGAAGCGCATAAGAAGAATGTAGTGTTCTGGGGACAAGATGGGAAGATATGGCTGACAGAGACTAGCGCTCCTCTTGACACGAACTTCGGTAAGGGAGGCATGAAGAAGCTTGTTGATGATATGGCTACGCGATCAACTTATGTGAGTGTTAGAGGAGATGCTTCAGCTTATGGAGTCCAGCTTGAGCAGAAATCAGATGGAGACTCTGCTTTATGGTCCTCTGCCTTGGAGATAGCGAGAAGAGGGAAAGTTCAGGCATCTACTATGACTTGTGTGGGCTCCAGCATCCGAGGAGAAACGGGATGGGATTCTCCTGTTGACAGGTATTCTATTTTTGCTTATATGGCTAAAACACAGGGTTTAGATGCCATGGTTGAGGAAAAGAGAAGAAGAGATGAGGAGGGTACCAGCACCTCCAAAAAGACTAGAGGGGGTGACTTTGTTTCACCACCTGTTACAGCTCCACCTATGTCAAGTTCTCCAGCTCAATCAGGTCCTGAACAACCTATGGGAGACAAGCAGATGAAAGAGAAGAGGCAACCAAGAAAGGAGCCAGGATTCAAGCTCTTGTCAGACCTTGATATGCAAACAGATATGAGTAAGATTTTTCATGAAAGAATTTTGAATAGTGAGGTCACTTTTACTATTGGAGAAGCTCTTGGGATTGCTAGAAGAGAAATATAGGATCAGATGCAAGATCTTTTGCAGAGAAAACGACATGGAATGGAAGGACCTGCTTTACAGGGATTGTGGCATGGAGCTCTTGGGGAAAAGCATGATGATGCAGTGATGGTTGAGAATGCTTCTGTTAATCCGCAATTGGAGAAAATAGTTCAGCCTATGCAGTATGAAGATGATGATACCCCTATTCTCATTCCTCGCAGCCATTTTTCACGAAGTCATTGGGCTAGAGCAACCACTGAGACGGTGGTAAGGATTGGAGAGAAACAAATTCCTTTGATCTCTTTAGTCGATCATGGTTCTGAGATTAATCTTATTGCTCGAGGCGTTTATGAGAGTGGCAAGTGGCCTATGGATGCAGAGCATGGCTGGCGAATGAGAGCCGCCAATAATACTTCTGGTGATATGTATGCTGCTTGTCCGAGTATCGGAATTTCTATTGGTAATGTTGAAGAGGATTATCATTGCTTTGTTCAGGATTCTTGCTCTTATCCGATTATTCTTGGACAGCCTTTCATTACAGAAGCAAGAATGGAAACGAAAGTGATGGATGACGGGTCAGCTTATGCGCGGATACGCAGTAAAGACGGTATGCGAGCTGTTCAGTTTATGACTGTTGGGATAAATCATCCGAGAAACAGGGACTCCTTACGTGAGGCACCACTACCTGCGAAGGAGTTGGATTTTCATTAGGTACCGCTGTCTTGCGAGACGCCAGTGGTATGGAGTGGAGAAAAGAGGAGATCTCGCCTCCTGGCAGCGAGTCTTTCTCCAATAATTTTGTTGGTTTTTCTTCAGATAGTTCATTGAGTTATCAAAAAATTTCAGATTTGCCTAGAGTTGCCAGGCAGTACATTGGTCGTAAGGAGAAAGAGTTGAAGAATGTAGGTATTTTGCAAGCAGAAGAGCATGTAGATGGATTGTATGAAGGGATGTCTTATGCAGATACATTGTTTGAGATGGGAGCAATGCTGAAAACTGATGTATGTAAGGGTTCAAAGATCATACCTATGCAAACCTTGGATATGTATCAGGAAATTTCTGGTTTTATGCTGAAAACAGAGTTAGAGGCTGAGAAAACTCAGCAAACTGAATTTATGGCTGATCTTGATCAGCTAACAGAGTTGCAGAGGGCTGAAACCTTTCAGCCAACAGAGTTAAATGCTGGAAAAATTTAGCATATGGAGTATGAGGCTGCATCTATGTAGTCCATAGAGCCGAGGGCTGAATCCATTCAGCCAAGAGAGGTGAATGCTGAAAAATTTTAGCATACAGAGTTTCAGGCTGCACCCATACAGTCCATAGAGCAAAGGGCTGTAATTTTTCAGCCAACAGAGTTGAGAGTTGCTGAAAATTTGCAGAAATTGCAGCAAAGAAAAGAGTGCTTGAATGATGCCAAGGTTGACACGAAGTATAAAACAGTTGATAAGAAGGTTAAGCCGGTTGCAGGGCCGCTTCCTCCTGATAGTGATGAGCAGATAGAAAAAGCTATGAAGCAGCCTATGTTGAGAGATCCTGCAAATATTGGACATAAATTTACAGCTGAAACTCTTGCAGAATTGAAGATTGGAAATGATGATTTCTTGCTTCCAGTGGAATAAGAATGTTTTAGAGAGATCCTTAGACATCATGGTAAGGCATTTGCTTTCTTTCCACATGAAATTGGCTGCATTAGTCCCGAATTGGTTGCACCTATGGTCATGTTCACTGTTCCTCATGTACCATGGAATATACGTCCTATACGTGTGCCTAAAGCACACTTGCCAAAGTTGATAGAGTTGCTGAATGAGAAGATTAAGATGGGGATTTGGGAACCCTCTTCTGCACCCTATTCTAACAGGTGGTTTACTGTACCAAATAAGAATGGTACTTTGAGATTTATTCAGGATATGCAACCCGTGAACAAAGTGACAATCAGGAATGTGGGAACAGGTCGAGTTGTGGATGAATTTGCTGAGGCTTTTGCAGGACGAGCCATCTATTCTCTAGGTGACTTGTATTCAGGTTATGATCAGTTTCAGCTTGCCTTGGAAAGCAGGGATATTACTACTATGCGGACACCTATTGGTTTTGTGAGGATGTGTACCTTGCCTCAAGGTGCCACAAACTCAGTTGCTCATATGATGAATGCTATGCATAGAGTTCTTCGAGACTATATTCCGCAGTATACCATGACTTTCCTAGATGATGTGCCTATTAAGGGTTGTGCAGAAGAAGAAAAGAATGAAAGTCTTGATTTGCGTGGATGTAGACAGTTTGTGGCTGACCACTTGGTTGCTTGTGAGAAAATATTGACACGATTAGAGGAGGTAAACTTGACTCTTTCAGGGCTGAAATCTGTCTTTGGTGTTAATGAAGTCATCATAGTTGGGCATATGGTTGGATATTATGGCAGGAAGCCTTCACCTGCAAAGGTGGATGCCATAAGCAGGATTGCAGAGTATTGCTCGACTACTTCAGAGGTGTGGAGATTTGTGGGAGCTTGTGTATTTTACATGATTTGGATTCCTTATTTTTCTCATATAGCAGATGTTCTCTATCAGCTGCTTCGAAAGGGGCAGAAATTTCATTGGGATGAGAAGCATTCGAAAGCCATGCGTAAACTCAAGAAGCTGTTGCAGTCAGCTCCTACTCTTCGCAAGGCGGATTATCAGTGTGGACGGCCGATCATGTTGACAGTTGATACTAGC
The DNA here is from genome assembly GCF_053477565.2 of Lygodium microphyllum. Classification (NCBI taxonomy): domain Eukaryota; kingdom Viridiplantae; phylum Streptophyta; class Polypodiopsida; order Schizaeales; family Lygodiaceae; genus Lygodium; species Lygodium microphyllum. The sequence continues at coordinate 40,895,641 of NC_141140.1, read as the reverse complement.
CCTATTGGCATAGGTTGGGCAGTGGGACAGGATGATGCTGATGGAAATAGATATGCAATCCGCTTTGGAGCTAAAGTTCTTAATGAGCGGTAGAGGAGATATCCGCAGATTAAAAGAGAGTTGTGGAGAGTAGTCACTGCACTGAAGTGTGACAAAGGGTATTTTATTGGAGCTTCAGTTGTTGTGGAAACAGATTGTTTGCCTTTGCTTGGTATGATTACTAGCTGCTTGACTCCAGATATAGCGATGCTCCAGTGGATTGCCTATATCAAGTCATTGAATCCAGAATTTTGACACATAGCAAGGAAAGATAATCCAGTTGCTGACATGCTATCTAGAGCGAGATATGAGGATGAGGAGTCAATGCTTGCAGAAGATGATGAGACAGAGTTTGCAGCTTCTGTCCTTGTTCATGATTGTCATGTATCTACTGTTGAAGTTTTTATTGAAGAACTTTATGTTGATGAGTGGCTGCAAATTGGACAGAATCTAAGTTCATTGACTCGAAGAGCTGATTGGACATATGATGAATTCAAGAAAATCAAAAGGAAGGCTTATGGGTATTTCTTGAAAGATGGTTTTCTTTGGAAGCATCCAAAGAAGAGAGGAGGCTTTCCCTTGAGAGTAGTTTGTGATGTAGCGATGCAGATACAGATTATGCGAGAGTTTCATGAGAGCTCATGGGCTGGACATAGAGGTGTGTGGGCTACCTATGAGAAAATCAAAGAAAGATACTGGTGGAAAGGGATGCATAAAGATGTTTCTCACTTTGTGGAGACTTGCAGGGACTGCCAGCTTTACTCTTTAGTGCGACATTGTGATGAGTTGCATCCGACTTATCCACTATGTATGCATTATAAGTGGGTGGTAGACTTAGTTACTTTGCCAGTGGGACTTTGGCAGATGAGATATCTTGTCTTGGCTAGGGAGGATCTTACAAACTATGTTGAAGGTAGATCTTTGCGGACAAAGACCACCACTACAGTATGTAAATTCTTGTTGGAAGAAATATTTTGCAGGTATGGATGTATAGGCAAGATTACAGCTGATCGTGGAGAGCTAGATGCAGATGAAGCTAGAGAATTTTTCTCACGGCTTGGGATTAAATTGGCTCTTACTATTGCCTATAATCCAGAGGGAAATGGCAAGAGTGAAAGAGGACATCTGCCGATAGTCAAAGCATTGGCAAAAGCTTGTAGAGGTCGGATTGGGGATTGGCCGAGATTACTACCTTTTGCGTTGTGGGCTGATCGCTCTACACATAGTGTGACTATTGGATACATGCCTGCAGAGTTGATGTATGGGCAAAAACCTATCATGCCTACAGAAATTTGTACTCTCACTTGGAGTGTTCTTCCGTGGCATGAGAATTTATCAAGGGAGGAGCTTCTAGCTCTTCGGATTCGTCAACTAGAGAGAAGAACAGAAGATGTGCAGCTAGCAATTGATCGTTTGAAGGCAGCCCGACTCAGAAACAAGGACAGGTTTGATTTAAGGCATCGCTTGAGGCCTAGAGCCATAAAAGAAGGAGATTGGGTTCTAGTCTACGACAGTAGTCTAGAAAATCAGCATAGTAGCATGAGAAAAATGGTTCAAAGATGGTTTGGACCGTATGAGGTGAAACAGGTTTTTGACAATGGTACCTATGAGTTGGCTGAATTAGATGGAACAGTATTGAGGGTGCCCATTGCTGGAAAACAAGTCAAGATTTTCAAGAGAAGAGAAGATGAAGAATATGCACTTGAAGCGTTGACAGAAGAAGAGCAGGTAGAAGAAAGTCAAGCAGAAGAAGCAGAGAATATGGATGATGAAGCTGATGGAGAAACAGGTCTACTAGAAACATAAGATGGACTCGACCTGTTTGTGGATTTGAATCATCCTGGATAGTTGGCTCATCCGGAGGATGCGTAGGTTTAGAGGGGGTGGATGTCGTGCTACTGCGCATCTGAGCCGTATATACCTCCATTTCTTTTGTTGTGCATTTGTGTTATTTTCTGCATGTGATTCATTGTGTGTGAGATGCATTATGATAATCCGCATCCAATGTATATATTCCGTTAGTGTGTGTGTATGATTTTGTTTGGATGCATGATGTGTGTGTGTTAGAAAAATATAAAAAACTGATGCCAAAGGACATTATCAAGCTGATAATTTCAATGATGATCTCTAAGAAAAGTGCAGGGAATTATGGAATCAAAGGAAGGTTTGTGGAAGCAATCATCTAAGTTCAAAAGTTCCCATGACATAGAGTTGAAGGAAGTTTCTCAAAAGCTGCTTAAGCGAGCAAAGCACTAGTGAAGCACCAAGGGAGTATTTTTCCATCCAATTTTCAAGGCCGAAGTCGAAGTTTATGCGCAGATTACTCATTGTAGAGCTGACTGTCAAAGGGGCAATGCATGACTTTAAACATAAACCTCAAAGTCAAAATCAATGTTGGTGCTTAAATCTTGTAAGGGTGTAAAGAAACTATCTTGTCAAAGAGGAGGTTTTTTTTAATCCCTACTCAACTAAAAGAGGAGAAGGGGAGACTAATTTGGTTTCAAAAACCGTTTTTGGAGGGAAAAAGCATCTTTTTGTAAAAAAAAGCAAGGGAAGAGGAATCTAGATTCGGGGAGGATGACCATGACCTGGTACCTTGCTTCCCCTTCTGGATAGTAAGGATCTTAAGCTCTTGGGACAGGCTCTGGGCTATTTGGATCACCGTTGAGGACATGGCCACCTCTTGTATGAAGACCTGGTTGGACTGCATTTTGTGATGAGACACTCAACAACAATTCAGACGTCTGCCCATCTTTTTGCAGAAGAGACAGAAGAAAGAAGAACCGTAGGCCTGCCTGTGTCAGAGACACGCCCTGCACCCTCCTTCTGAGGCCTTTAATTTTGATAGCTTTAGCCGGACAAAGAATCAACGTTCAAGTGTGGACTTTGCATAGATCAAACATATTTTGTTGGAAGCGTAGCCTGGGCTGTTGGAGACTTGGAGTGCTGTTCACGGAAGGGAGGAAGTTGAAAGTTATGGCATCCTGAATGTTATCAATTTGAAGAGTTCCTGCGCTACGCAGAGGATGCATGTTAAAGCAGAGCGAGCCACTGAATTTCCCTTCTTTCCCTGTGGCGTGAGCTTGTAAGCTGCTACTAATAGCATTTTCAATATCGAGGGAGGACATCGCGCCATCGTCTTCAACCGCTTCATGGGAATCAAAGAGCAGGACCTTAAAACTCATACCCAATGGGCTGCAAATTTTCAATATTGCGCTTGTTGATGTTGTTTCCATCATTAACCTCACTTTTGGTAAAGAGTTTACAACTACCATTGAAGTAAAAGAGTTGGCAGCTTGATCGTGTGCAAATGATGGATGGCACAGCAGTGCTAAAAGTGGATCTCGCTAGCTGACGTGACTGCTGGACTGCAGAGTCTCTCAAGAGAGACCGTCAATTCCAAGGAACAACACGGTACATAGTTTGATAAAACAAGCAACCATTGAAAGGATAAAGGTCTAGATGAGGAGGATTTTCTGCAACAAGAGCGTATCAAGCAGCTATTGAAATTCGAAATGTATTTATCTGTTCAGCAACAGCAGATGTGAATGCCATCATCAGGCAGTGCAAATTCTGTGTCTTCCTTTCAAGGGAAAATGGATTCAAGGGATTCCAAATTGCTATAGCATCTACAGCTTCCTGGGCACTTAGTTTCATCATAGTCGGCTACAGTTACAAAGTCAAGCTTAGCATTAAGTGGATCCTCCCATGATTATTCTGCAAAGCTCCAATGTATTCCTTTCAGCTGCATCAGATCTAAAAAAATCAGTCTGCTACCAGAACTCATCTCTTTCCCTCAGAAGCAAGAAGTGAATAGTCTTGTTACTATCTAAAAAGAATAGAAAGTTTTTATAAAACTTCTGAGATGATGAAGTCTTCTTATGGCACTACTTTTGTGATGATTCCATTCAGTTGATGGCCCTGATTGATTCTTCCAACCTTTCGGTACCTGTTTAAGAACAGGGCTGCACTGCTTTAAGACCCCATATATTACAGGTTTTTTTGTATTTGAAAGAAACCTCATAGAGGCCGGAGTGGTCCATCATCTTGGGAGTGGTGGCCACAGGATATATCTAGAGGACTTTGTAAGTTTTTCTTTTATTTTGTTGGTTGTTTTTTTGCAATATCCTTTGTACTGACAATCATGTTTCTAACAGTTAGTATTTTGTTTTCTTTGCATCAATCCATTATAAATCGCGATTCGACCAGCCTTGAGACTCGATATGCAGAGAGGCACAGTCTCACTGCATTGATCGACCGATTGTATAGATGCAACGGCCCTGTAAGTCACTTATCTTTCTTGTCCATAGTTACCATGTTTAATTAGAATGCATTATTGTATGGTGGACTGATGTGTAGTTGCTTCTTTTTTTGCAGAGTCCATTCGATGCTCCTTTGCGGTGGGACGAGCTTTTGGATGGCGAGGATATGTAGCTCGCCTTTGGATCCCTGGAGCTCACACATCCTTCTTTTTTGGTCACCTGATCTATGCAGACATTTTCTATGTAGTAGTGATATCTTGTAATGATTGTACTAGTCACTTTCATTATGCGATCATGTATTTGTTTTATGTATTAGTGTTATGATTTCAGTACACTTTTTTTTTGTTTATACGAGCATTGCACATAGTGTAGAAACTATTTTGTATGGCCCAAATAAAGCAAACAGTGATATATGTGGCAGGGCAGCTTGCGGCCCTGCCATAATTTTTTTTTCCTCTGTTACCGTCACTATTAGCATTGCAAATTTACCTGCACGCATAATTATTTGCGTCGTTATTAGCATCGCAGAGCATTGTTATCAACGTTGCTATTTGCGTTGGTATCAACGTCGCTGATACCGATGCAAATAACGATGCTGATACCAATGCAAATGCGACGCTGATACCGATGCAAATAACAACACTGATAATGATGCTAATACCGATTGTTCTATGGTATCGCCAATAATGACGCTTTTTGTAACGATGAGGGTAAATTTTGTTATTTACATTTTCGTCGATTTTAACGTCGGTATAAGGCCTATATCTTGTAGTGATGGTATGCCATTGCGAGTTTTGGGAGATAGAGCTTTACAAGTAAATGCTATGCAAGAATTTCATGAAAGCTTGTGGGCTGGACATAAAGGTGTTTGGGGTACTTTTGCAAAGATCAAAGAAAGATATTGGTGGAAGGGTATGTATAATGATGTTGCCCACTTTGTGGAAACATGTATGACATATGAAATGTATTCATCTATGAGACATTAGGATGGATTGCAGCCCACATATCCATTGTCTCTTCATTTTAAGTGGGTGGTGGATTTGGTCACGATGCCCAGGTCTTTGGAAAATGAGATATCTTGTGCTTTCTTGTGAACACTTGACTAATCAAGTGGAAGGAAGGGCTCTACGTACTAAGATAACAAATGATGTGTGTACTTTCCTCTTAAAAGAGATCTTTCGTCGGTATGGCTATGTGGGAAAAATTACAACAGATAGGGGTGAGCTGGAAATAGATGAAGCTCATGATTTCCTTGCATAGTTGGGGATAAATCTTGCTTTAACTTCATCCTATAACCCTAAAGGGAATGGCAAAAGTGAAAGAGGTCATCCACCTATTGTGAAGACATTGCACTACAAGATATAGGCCTTATACCGACATTAAAAGCGACAAAAATGTAAATAACAAAATTCGTTCCCATCGTCTCAAAAAGTGTCATTATTGGCGATGCCATAGAACAATTGGTATCAGCGTCGCTATTTGCGTCGGTATTAGCGTCGCATTTGATATCAATGCAAAAAACAATGTTGATAACAACGCTTTGCAATGCTAATAACGATGCCAATAATAACGCGTGTAGGTAATTTTGTGATGCTAATAGCGACAATAATAGGGGAAAAAATTTTGTTGCAAGGCAACAAGCTACCTTGCCATATATAGCACTATGTGCTTTATTTGGGCCATACCAAATTATTTTCTACACTGTGTATAATGCTCATGTAAACAAAAACAAAGTGTACTTAAGTCATAACACTGATATATGAAATAAATACATGATCACATAATGAAAACGACTGGTACAATCATGACAATATATCACTACTACATAGAAAATGTCTATACAGATCAAGTGACCAAAAAAGAAGGGTGTGTGAGCTCCAGGGGTCCAAGGGCGAGCTATACATCCTCGCCATCCAAAATCTTGTTCTGTCGCAAAGGAGCATCAAACGAACTTTGTAAAAAAAGAAAAAACTACACATTAGTCCACCATACAATAATGCATTTTAATTAAGCATGGTAACTATGGACAAGAAAGATGAGTGACTTACAAGGCCGTTGTATCTATGCAATCGGTCAATCAATGCAGTGAGACCGTGCCTCTCTGCATATCGAGTCTCAAGCCTGATCAGATCACGATTTGTAATGGAGTGCTGCAAAGAAAACAAAATACTAACTATTAGAAACATGATTGTCAGTACAAAGGATATTGCAAAAAAATAAGCAAGCAAAACAAAAGAAAAACTTACAAAGTCCTCCAGATATGTCCTATGGCTCCCACTCCCAAGATGATGGGCTACTTTGACCTCTAGTCGTGCCCTCGTCACCTTGCGCTGCTGACTCCAACGTCCTGAAGAATCTGTAGCCTCCTTCCTCAGTCGGCACCAGTTGTTCACGTCTAGCCACTCTGGCTTTGCATCCCCACTCTTAAGTGCCTTGCGTACATTTGTCTGTGTAACATATATACATGCATGCAATCCATCATCCAACCCGTAGAAAATCTATTTGTTGTGGCTAGAACCGAAAACTCCTCATGCAAGGATGCTACTATGTAGTCCTTGCTCCCCTTCGGTATGTTTTTCCAACGATCTTAGATGTTGTGCCAAAAAACTTGTTGGTACAACTCTATCATGCGAGCCATCACCCTCCTCCCCTCATCATTCATGATGATGGCTCCTAACCTATCATCGACAAGATAGGCATATCCCTCTCGAGTATGCCTAAGATGGGTCCTCTCCCACCTATGACCACACTCCTGGGCTTATCCAGGAGACCCCTGTACATCCGGTGTATCAACCGGGGTAGTATCTATCGGTGTAGCACCCATAGGTGTGCCGCCTGCCAGACGACTGAGCAAAAGCCGGAGTAACTGGAGTAGGCATCTCCATAGGTGTGACAAATCCTGGAGGTGATGCAACTCTAGCAGAACGACGAGACCAAGACACCGCGGGCTCACTGCCTCCGTATCTATACAGCATCCCCCTGACCCTGAAGCAGTCCCTCCCTTTGGCCCAAGTCTGGAGCGTCGACCTCATCTGCTCGAAGCTAAAGCATCTGATCGTGTCGAAGTAGATCTAATAGAGTGGCCTAACGATGTCCGAGATAGCTGCTGGTCCACCATGTCTCTGAATCTCGCCATCTGATCTGAAGACATGCGCGTGAAGATATCTTGCAACTCCTCATCGCTCATCCCTTGACTCATCCTAAAAAAGTCACCTGCACAAACAAAAAATAATGTTAGCATAATCAATTTAATTCATACAAAGTACGGTAATATAAATCCTTAAAAAATGATTTCACTTAAAATACGTATATTATGTACCCTTATAATAAGTGATTAGTCAATGAATTGAGTAAATGGGTGCTCTAAGTATGAATTATCCTATGGTCCCCTATCAGTCTCCTAACACAACTCTGCATACATTGGAAGGTCGATAGATATGTCACCACAAAAGGATGAGTCTACCTCATTCTCAAAGAATTCTTGGACTCGTGTATTTCCATAATTGTTAGCCGATGTTGGCTCCTCTGCATGCTCCAAACTTTCAGTGGCCTCCACCCCTTGCAATATCGACCCCTCTATTTGCATATTGTCCTCATCTATGTTCGAAACATTGCTTTGATCATATACTCTCGCATTTTGGGGAGCTGAAGGTATAGCATACCACCATCAAGGTTGTTGGGGGTTTGGATAGAAGATTACCTATTCACAAACATGTACAAGAGAGATTAAAATATTGTGACATGTACCATGTCGTAATACAATTAACAAACAAATGAGTTCATGCACATGTTCACAATGGGCCGGTGTCGTCGCGTTAAGAGTTGAAGGTCTACCACCGGGGCTTTTAGTGCAGAAGAAGAGTTTAGGATTCAAGATTCAGAAAGGAAAAATGGATTGGATTTTAATAAGATTTGGGGTTTAGAAATAATTTAGGTACGGAAGAGGAATTCAAGCCTTCTCACTTTGAACATAACATACATGAAGAGAAGGAATAAGGCTAACTTGATTACATCAAATGCTTCAGGATACATACATCACTTCATAAAGGATATTTTCAGATTTTCAATTCATTTATGAATGTCAAATGCAAGCTCTAATGGCATTTATTTCATGTACATAGATGGATTTCAATCCTTTGGGTCAAGTATATTGTTGATAGAATCAAATGCATCCAAGATTTGAGCCAAAGATACATGAAATGAATGGGAAATGAATAATTTTAGCTTCAGCCATATTTTAAAATAGAAAATTCCAGCCCATAATCAAGTTCAAAATGAGTGCATAAATTCAAGAAGAAGCACTTTTGATCATCTATGAACAATGTCCTGAAGAAAAGAGGTCATTTTCCTCCATTACAACCATAAAAAACCCATGTTTGCTCATAAAAATAGATCAAAATAGTGGGCTGCCCTATTTATGACTGGTTATTTCAGCCCATAACAGTCCATAAGTCTTCAATATCCTCACCCTTTGCTTGCCCCAAAGTCACTCAAGTACTTGGGTACAAGTCGGGCTTCATTGGACCAAGAATAAGGTAATCAAAATGAGAGAAGTCGTGCATAAGAGCAGGCTGAATACTCTTCTCTCAGATTTCCTCTCTTTTATAGACAGTTTCAGCATGCATTTTCATCAGACCAAAGAGGCAGAGAAGTGGAGCTCTCACCATGTTTATATCTTCAGTAGTTGGGCCTGTTAATCTTCAGTTTGCATGCTCCATTTCATGCATCTCAGCTCCAGCTTTCTTCCAGTTTCCCTCAGACAATGCAGCCCGCATTTTGCGCCGAAAAATGCAGGCTGCTCTCTGCTCAATCCCTGGTCACTTTTTGACCAGCCTAGGTCACTTGTTGGTCACCTAAGTCAGTTACTTTTGGTCCCATGTGGACCTAGTGGACTTTTGACAGTTTTTGGCAACATTTTTGGGTTCTGACCATATTGTTGTACCTGAATTAATGTGATTTATCCAGCAGACTGTCAATTACTTCCAGATGTCCAAGTTATATGTTCCCATAGACTTATTTTTTATAAATGTACATGGTATAACTGCAAATTATATGCTAAATACAAAAGAACTTGTATAACTAAGGTGGTTTTTCTCTAACAATGCCTGAATTTTGTATGCAAATATCTCATATATCTTCTAGTGAAACTCTTCTTGTTTTCATAAGAATCCCATGATTTATATCATAAACAGTAAACTCTTTGACATTCACCCCCTCCCAACCTGCAGATCCTCCGGCATGTGCCATTTTATAAGATTACAGGTCAAGGTGGGTCTTCTTCTTCATCTTCATTTTCTAAGTCTTTTTCTTCATGTATGTCTTCAAGTAGAGGACTCATATCTAAGTCATCAAGTTCATAACTTGAAGTTTCTCTTCGTTTGAAGAGTTTGATTCCTTTCCCAGCTATTGGAATCTTAATCATGGTCCCATCCATTTCAGCCAAAGAGTAAGTAGCATTATTATGTACTACTTTTACAACATATGGTCCAAACCATCGCTTGGCTAACTTCCTATGAGCACTATATTGATTGTCCAGGCTGCTATCATAGACAAGAACCTAGTCATTTTCTTGAATATCTCTTGGATGGAGTCGATGGTGCTTATCAAACCTCTTCTTATTCTTTAATCTTGTTGTTTTTAGCCTTTCAGTGGCTATTTTTACCTCTTCTGGCCTTCGTTCAAGTTGCCTTATGCGTAAAGACAGCAATTCTTCCCTATTCATGCCTTCATCCCAAGGCAAGATACTCCATGTGACAATAGATTCCTCAATAGGCATAATAGGTGGCTGTCCATACATGAGTTTAGCTGGCATATATCCTGTTATTGCACTATGGGTTGTTCTATCAGCCCATAATGCGAATGGTAGCATTTTAGGCCATTCCCTCAACTTTCCTTTGCATGATTTTGCTAAAGCTTTAAGAATTGGTTGATGACCTCTTTCACTCTTACCATTACCTTCAGGATTGTAGGTTGAAGTAAGAGATAGCTTAATTTCCAATTGAGCAAAGAAATAGCGAGCTTCATCGGCATCCAATTCTCCTCTATCAGTAGTTACTTTAGCAACACATCCATACCTGCAAAATACTTCCTCAAGTAAAAATCTACAAACAGCATGAGTAGATCAAATTTAGATTTGATTGTGGGGGCGAGACTTTGTTATCAAGGCCTTTCCTTCCACTTGATTTGTGAGATCTTCTCTAACAAGTACTAGATATCTCATGTTCCAAATTCTTGTTGGCATGGTTACTAAATCAATAACCCATCTATAATGAATGGATAAAGGATAGGTAGGCTGAAGCCCATCTCTATGCTTTATCATAGAATACATTTGACAAGCATGACAAGACTCAACAAAATGCTCAATGTCTTTATACATGTTTTGCCACCAAAATTTCGCTTTTATTTTGGCAAAAGTACCCCATATGCCTCTATGACTAGCCAATAGGCTTTCATGGAATTCTTGCATGACTTGTCTTTGTGTCTTTTTGTCACCTAAGACACGAACCGGTGCCCTTCCTTTCTTTTTTGCATGCCTCCAAAGGTAGCCATCTTTAAGAAAAAAAACTATAGGCTTTTCTCTTAATTCTCTTGAACTCTTCATGAGTCCATTCTTCCTTCTTTGTCATAGTGCTCAAAATTTGGCCAATTTTTAGCCAATCATCTGTATAATATTCTTCTTTAAAGTGCGAACAAACCATAACAAAACATGGAATATGCTGTTTACTAGTTGTCCATTGTCCTTCTTTGGTTGATTCATCCTTCCTGGTTGATGTAAAAGTTGTTTTAATAGCTGAACCTGTTGTTCTTGCTATAATTTTTGTTGTACTTGCATTAATAGCATCATTTATAAATTCTAATTCTTCTTCATCCATCATTTCTTCTTCATCCATATATTTGGCTCGTGAAAGCATGTCAGCAACTGGATTATCTCTACCTGCAATATGTTTCAAATCAGGATTTAAGGATTTAATATAGGCTATCCATCTTAGCATGGCTATGTCAGGAGTGGAACAATTGGCTATCATGCCCAAGAGTGGAAGGCAATCTGTCTCAACTATAACATGTGCGCCCATGAAGTACTCCCTATCACATTTTAATGTAGGTACTACTCCCCAAAGCTCTCTATTAATTTGAGCATACCTTCTTTGTCGTTCATTAAGAACCTTTGCTCCAAAGCGGATTACATATCTGTTGCCTTCAAGGTCGTCTTGACCAACTACCCATCCTATTCCAATAGGACTTGTGTCCACTGTGAGTATAATGCGCTGTCCATTAGAGTAGTTATCCCTCTTTAAAGTGGGAGCTGAAGTCAGCATTTTCTTGAGTTTCCGAATAGCCTGAGTGTGTTCTTTTGTCCATAGAAACCTTTGGCCCTTTCTTAGAAGCTGATAAAGACTTTCAGCAACATGATCAAAATGTGGTATCCAAATAAGGTAGAAGACACATGCACCAAGAAATCTTCTTGCTTCTGAAACATTTGTACATTCTTCTTGCATTTTGCTGATTGCATTTATTTTAGATGGAGAGGGTTTTCGACCATATGGACCACACATATGACCGACCACAAGGACTTTTTCAACTCCAAAAACAGATTTAGCTCCTGAAAGAGTAAGATGAACTTCTTCTAATTTAGACAAGATCTGAGCACAATCATTAATATGATCAAAAACAAACTTTTGACATCCAAGTTCATTGAGTTCTTCATTTTTCTCATGAACTTCACATCCTTTGATTGGAACATCATCAAGGAAAGGTAGAGTCAATTGAGGAATATAATCCCTCAATACTTTATGAACGGCATTCATCATGTGAGCTATTGAATTCATAGCCCCTTGAGGTAGAGTACACATGCGGACTAGGCCAAGAGGCGTCTTCATTGTAGTAATGTCACGGCTTTCCAAAGCAAGCTAAAATTGGTCGTAGCCTGAATATAAGTCTCCCATGGAATAGATTGCCCTGCCTGCAAAAGCTTCAACAAACTCATCCACAATTGGTTCTGATCCAAAATTTCTAATAGTGACTTTATTGACCGGTTGTAAATCTTTAATGAATCGTAAAGATCCATTCTTCTTTGGTATGGTAAACCATCGGTTGGAATATAGAGCTGAAGATGGCTCCAATATTCACATTTTTATCTTTTCATTTAAAAGTTCCAATAACTTAGGCAAATGCGCCCTTGGAACCGGAATTGGTTTAAGATTCCAAGGCACATGTGGGACTATAAAAATTACCATTGGTGCCACAATGCTTGGATCCACACAGCCGATTTCATGCGGCTGAAAGGAAAAGGCTTTACCATGGTTCTTTAACATCTGCATGAAGATTTGTTTTTCAGCTGCTGGCAAGAGGAAAGAGTCTTCACCAATTTTCAGCTTTTGTAGACTTTTAGCTGTAAATTGGTGACCAATATCTTTAGGATCACAAAGGCTTGGTTGTTTGGATACCCTTTCTGCCAATCCTTCACTTTCAGGTGGTAGAGGAGTAGCTACCCGCTTGACCTTCTTATCAACTGTTTTATATTTTGTTTCTACTCTTGCTTCATCCTTGTTTCGCTGTCCAAAAGCTTCATAATCTGCAAATTCTTGAATTATGTCATACATATCCAGTGTACATACCTGTATGGACTGATTTTCAGCTTGATTTTTTGCATGAATGGCTGTATAAATTTCAGCCATTGTATCATTATACTTCAGCCCATAAAATAGTCCTGAAATTTCTTCATCTTTAGGTAAAACATCAATTTGCTTCAGCTCTTGCTCCATATGACTCAAATACTTTCTTTCAGCCCTATTCATGGCTGAAAACTGTTTATAACAACCCACTCCATTGGTTGAAAAAACCTGCAAATCAGCTTTTGGCCTTGCCTCCTTCATATGTGGAGGCAATTCTTTGTGACATGATGCACTGCCATTGCCTCCACTTATAGCAGCACTACCCGAAAACCCTTAAATTCTCGGGCATTAGGAGGAACAGGATGATCTCTCAATCGATCCCTATTCCGATGGTGATTAACACAGACAGTTAGAAATTGAACAGCTTTATCATCATCCTTGCTTCTTATCCGAGCATATGAAGAACCATCATCAAGAGCCTTTGTCTCTAAACGAGACTCGGAAATAAATGGTTGTCCAAGAATGATTGGATAACTGCAGGAATCTTGAACAAAGAAATGAAATTCATCTTTTACATTACCAATAGCAACTTTTACATAAGGACATGCTACATAAAGATCGCCAAAAGAGTTATTGGCTGCCTTCATGCGCCATCCTGGGTCCACATCAATGGGCCATCCACCATTCTCATAGAGACTTCTTGACATAACATTAATTTCTGAACCATGGTCTATAAGGGCAATGCATGGAGTTTCTTTCTCACCGATTTTAACAACAGTTTCAGTAGTCGCCCTTGCCCAATGGGTACGGGAATAGTGACTACTTGGAATAAAGTGAGTTTCACTTTCTTCCTGCATATTGTGAAGAAAAGTCTCCTTCTTATGCATGGGCTGCACTTTAGATTGAGAAGTTTCCACCATTATGTCTTCTTCAGCTTCTGCCTCATAAATGTCTTCATCTTTGGCTTCTATGGCTGCAATCAATTCTTTGATTGCCTCCAATCGAATCCCTTGAGTTTTCAGCTTCTCTTCATCCTGCAAATACACATGAAGTACTCGCAAAAAAGCATGAACAGATTCTTCAGTTTCCTCACCAACATATTGTCTTTTTCGTTTAATTACATCAATTATTACATCATGAAATCCTCGTTTTGCAATACCGAGAATTTCACCTAATGTAAATTCAATTCTACTTCCAAGAATTCTTTCTTCTAGGATCCGCTTAAGATCCGTTGCGGTCTCTATGTCAGACTGCAACTTGTAACTGGGATGTTTGCTTTTTCTTTTTCCTTCTGTCTTCTTTGCTTGAGGGGCATCTCCCATGTCAAATTGTGGTGGCGGCGGATTTTCAACAGCCTTCTATTGATCTGGTTTACTTCTTGTTATACGTTTAGTCGGTCCTGAAGAGGAAGGACTGGCAACATCTTCGTCTCTTCTTCTCTTTTCTTCTATCATGGCTTCTTGATTATTAATTTCAGCTAGCCGATCAAAAGCTGAAAATGAATCCTCAGGCTCGGACCATCCGGTTCTCCCTCAAATACATTGGCTGGCAGTGGTTAAATCATCCTTAGTTGCCTTGCCTTGCTCCATGCATTCCAAGGCCTGTGTCCACACTTTAGATTTTGCGGTAGTTTTACATGTTTTAACAATTTCATTAGTCGGCTCAATTTGCAACCCATAAGTTGCAGCATCAACAGCAACAGAGGCCGTCCTTGTTGCCAAATCCTCCAATCTTTTCTTCATGCCACCGTTGTCGAAGTTTGGCTCAAGAGGAAGCCCGGTTTCGGTTGCATGAATTTTACCATCCTTCCAAAAGACTAACTTTTTTGCTTTAGCTTCACGGAATGCACCGCACTCCCTCTTGTCATGCTAAAGGCTATCACACCAAATGCAGCGTCTTTTGAAGCCTTCTCGTGCAGGTCTTTGAGCGGTTGACCGACCCCTTTCTTCTACTTTAACATCAAGCCTTTCTACTTTAGAATTAATTTCTGTTAAATTAAGATGGAGATCCCGCATGCTTTTAATTAACTCATCCATAACATCCTTCTTTGGAGAAGGAACAGCAGAATTTCTTGATTGCTTGGCCATAGAGACAGGAGGTCGAGAAGCTGGAACAGGCTCCTTGATAGAATCAATTGTTACAGGGGTTGATCCCCATCTTAGGTGCAATCACTCTCTTCGAGAAATCATATTAATTGCTTCAGTGACATCACTCCAAGCAGTCTTCAATCCCGACTCAGAGTCAGGGTCTTCAAGTCGGTCAGTCAATTTCTCTTGAAGATAAGAATCTACAGCTTTTAAAAATAATTCAATCTTTTGACTTTCCATACCTTGTTGGTCATCGGGATCTAGTTGGGAAAATTTGCTTTCAAATTCTCGATAAAGAGCAGTAGCAGTTAGACCCTTATTGGGCCTTTCGACCCATTCGGTGAAGATTTTCTTTGTCATAAGGCCAGAATCTTCAAGGAAAAATTCTTCTCGAAGAGCCTTCTTGAACACAGTCCATCCTGCATCTTTTTGGGAAAGACCATGAATTCGGTCCTGGAGACCATGCATAGCCAGGCGGGCAAAGTAACGGCTCCAAGCATGTTGAGGAACTCCAAAGAAGACCATCTTGTCAGTGTAGAGACGGATAAAAGAGGACTGTCGTTGCGTTAAGAGTTGAAGGTCTACCACCGGGGCTTTTAGTGCAGAAGAAGAGTTTAGGATTCAAGATTCAGAAAGAAAAAATGGATTGGGTTCTAATAAGATTTGGGGTTTAGAAATAATTTAGGTACGTAAGAGGAATTCAAGCCTTCTCACTTTGAACATAGCATACCTGAACAGAAGGAATAAGGCTAACTTGATTACATCAAATGCTTTAGGATACATACATCACTTCATAAAGGATATTTTTAGATTTTCAATTCATTTATGAATGTCAAATGCAAGCTCTAATGGCATTTATTTCATGTACATAGATGGATTTCAATCCTTTGGGTCAAGTATATTGTTGATAGAATCAAATGCATCCAAGATTTGAGCCAAAGATACATGAAATGAATGGGAAATGAATAATTTTAGCTTCAGCCATGTTTTAAAATAGAAAATTCCAGCCCATAATCAAGTTCAAAATGAGTGCATAAATTCAAGAAGAAGCACTTTTGATCATCTATGAACAATGTCCTGAAGAAAAGAGGTCATTTTCCTCCATTACAACCATAAAAAACCCATGTTTGCTCATAAAAATAGATCAAAATAGTGGGCTGCCCTTTTTATGACTGGTTATTTCAGCCCATAACAGTCCATAAGTCTTCAATATCCTCACCCTTTGCTTGCCCCAAAGTCACTCAAGTACTTGGGTACAAGTCGGGCTTCATTGGACCAAGAATAAGGTAATCAAAATGAGAGAAGTCGTACATAAGAGCAGGCTGAATACTCTTCTCTTAGATTTTTCCTCTTTTATAGACAGTTTCAGCATGCATTTTTGTCAGACCAAAGAGGTAGAGAAGTGGAGCTCTCACCATGTTTATATCTTCAGTAGTTGGGCCTGTTAATCTTTAGTTTGCATGCTCCATTTCATGCATCTCAGCTCCAACTTTCTTCCAGTTTCCCTTAGACAGTGGAGCCCGCATTTTACGCCAAAAAACGTGGGTTGCTCTCTGCTCAATCCCTGGTCACTTTTTGACCAGCCTAGGTCACTTGCTGGTCACCTAAGTCAGTTGCTTTTGGTCCCATATGGACCTAGTGGACTTTTGACAGTTTTTGGCAACATTTTTGGGTTCTGGCCATATTTTTGTACCTGAATTAATGTGATTTATCCAACAGACTGTCAATTACTTCCAGATGTCCAAGTTATAGGTTCCCATAGACTTATTTTTCATAAATGTACATGGTATAACTGCAAATTATATACTAAATACAAAAGAACTTGTATAACTAAGGTGGTTTTTGTCTAAAAATGCCTGAATTTTGTATGCAAATATCTCTTATATCTTCCAGTGAAACTCTTCTTATTTTCATAAGAATCCTATGATTTATATCATAAACAGTAAACTCTTTGACACCGGCAATACAAAGCTATTGCGCAAATCTGTCCAATTCTTTTCGGAATCTATTTTGAGAAATCTAGATGGACCTTGTCGAACTATTGCTCTAGCTCCTTCAAGCACCACTTTGAACCACTGCACATCGAATAGTATCATGGAGAAGCTACGGAAATCCACCATAACAATACTTTGCAAGTTCCCAAAATACACCATCTCATCTATAACCATGTTTGGATGCATTGCTCGTCATCGGCTCTCCTGCTCGAACATTGCCATGATACCACAATTCATTGTGGAGCGCATTTTGTCAATACGCTCCACGCGAAAATGCCGTCCGTGCGACCATGTTGCATTATATATTTTGTACTGTACATTGAAACACTCAAATTAGTTGTCACATATAAAATATAGATACGACAAATCCTAAACACATCATCATCTTTGGACTACATCCCTTCGAGATTTCCGACTCCTCAATTGAGACCTCCCCCCCTTCGCGAGACGCTGCGGTCAAAGCTCCATGCAACCATTGCATTGACATGAACCGCGTCATCTTCTCCATGCTCTCGAAATATCGAATCGATTGATGGCGCGTTGTCAAAGAGTTTATTGTTCATTATATAAATCATGGGATTCTTATGAACATAGAAGCACTTCATTGGGATTTATATGAGGAATTTGCATACAAAATTAAGTCATTGTTACCCAAGAACCAACTTAGTTACATAAGTTCTTTTGTATTTAGCATATAATTTTCAGTTGTACCATGTATATTGATAAAAAATAAGTCTATGGGAACCTACAACTTGGTCAGTTGGAAGTAATTGACAGTCTGCAGGATAAATTATATTGATTCAAGTGCAAAAATATGGTTAGAACTCAAGAAAAATGCCAAAAGTCCACTAGGTTCATGGGGGACCTGAAGTAATGGACTAATGTGACCAGCAAGTGACCTGAGTAGGTCAAAAAGTAGTGTGGGCCTGAGCAGGATGCAGCCCGCATTTTTTGGTGCAAACTGCAGGCCTGCACAACCTGACTGCAACTGGAGAGAGCTGGGAGCTATGGTGTATGCTTTGGAGCATGCAAACTGAAGATTATCAAGAGCTGAAGATGAAGATACAAACAAGGTGAGAGCTCCACTTATCCGTCCATTTGGTCTGATGAAAATGCATGGTATGACAGTCTATAAAAGGGGGAAATCTGAGAGAAAAGTATTCAGCCTGCTCTTATGTACGTCTTCTCTCATTTTGTCTACCTTATTCATGGTCCAATGAAGCCCGACTTTTACCCAAGTACTTGAGTGACTTTGGGGCAAGCAAAGGGTGAGGATTTTGAAGGTGTATGGGCTGCTATGGGCTAAAATAACCAATCATAAATAGGGCAGCCCACTGTTCTTGTCCATTTTTATGAGCAAACAAGAGATTTATGTGGTTGTAATAGAAGAAAATGACCTCTTTTCATTAGGACTTTACTCATTAATGATTAGAGGAGCTTATTTATGAGTTTATGCACTCTTTTTGAGCTTGATTATGGGCTGGAATTTTCTATTTTAAAACAGGGCTGAAGTTAAAATTATGCTTCTTCAATGCATTTAATGTACTATTGTCCCATATCTTGAATGTATTTGAATCTACCATCATAATACTTGTTTCCTGGAGTTGTAATCCATCTATGTACATGAGATAAAGGCCATTTGAGCTTGCATTTGATATTTGCATTTGGATTAAAAATTTGAGAATATCCTTCATGTTATGGTTTATGTTTCCAAAAGCATTTGATGTAATCAAGATAGAGATATTTATCCTATTCATGTATGCTAAATACACAGAAAAAGCTTGAAATATTCTTCCTCATCTAAATCATTTCTAAAACCCGAATCTTCTCAAAATCCAATCCTTTTCCCTTCCCTGAACCTTGTACTCCTCTTCTGCACTAAGCCCCAGTGGTAGATCTTCAACCCTTAACGCGACGACAGTGGTGAACTCGACGTGAAGGTCCACTGCGGAAGAAGAGGTACGATGGGAGAATCATCAAGTTCGAGAGGAGATGCCTTGCACAGTTGGTTCATCTGATGCAAGAAAGCCAACAACAACAATTGCAATTTCAGTAACAGTTGCAAATGCAACAACAATGGAGACAAGAAGAAGAGCAGAATGATGCTGCTGCCATTAAAGCTTTGGAAGCAGTTGGGCAAGAGCTCAAGTAATTTAATGGGCAAAATGTGTCCTCTTTTATCCGCCTCTATACTGACAAGATGGTCTTCTTTGGAGTTCCTCAACATGCCTGGAGCCGATATTTTGCCCGTTTGGCTGTGCATGGTCTCCAAGACCGAATTCATGGTCTTTTCCAAAAAGACGCAGGATGGTCTACGTTTAAGAAGGCTCTTCGAGAAGAATTTTTTCTTGAAGATTTTGGCCTTATGACAAAGAAAGTTTTCACTGAATGGGTCGAAAAGCCCAATAAGGGTCTAACCGCCACTGCTCTTCATCGAAAATTTGAAGACAAATTTGTTCAATTAGATCTTGATGATCAGTAAGGTATGGAAAGCCAGAAGATTGAATTATTTCTAAAGGCTGCAGATCCTTTCCTTCAAGAGAAGCTAACTGACCGACTTGAAGATCCTGACTTTGAAACAGGATTGAAGACTGCTTGGAGTGATGTCACTGAAGCACTTAATAAGATTGCTTGAAGAGAGCGGTTGCATCTAAGATGGGGATCATCCCCTGCAACAACTGAATCCATGAAGGAGCCTGTTCCTGTTTCTCGACCTCCTGTCTCTATGGCCGAGCAACCAAGAAATTATGTTGTTCCATCTCCAAAGAAGGATGTCATGGACGAGCTAATTAAAACCATGCGGGATCTTCATCTTAATCTAATAGAGATTAATTCCAAAGTGGAAAAGCTTGATGTGAAAGTGGAAGAAAGGGGACGGTCAACTGCCCAAAGACCTGTACGAGAAGGCTTCAAAAGATGTCATATCTGGTGTGATAGCCTACAGCATGATAAGAGGGAGTGCAGTGCATTCCGTGAAGCTGAAGCACAAAAATTAGTCTTTTGAAAGGATGGTAAAATTCATGCAACCGAAACCGGGCTTCCTCTTGAGCCAAATTTTGGCAATGGTGGCATGAAGAAAATATTGGAGGATTTAGCAACAAGAACAGCCTATGCAACTGTTGATGCAGCAACCTATGGGCTGCAAATTGAGCCAACTAATGAAATTGTTAAAGCATGTAAAACTAATGCAAAATATAAAGTGTGGATGCAGGCCTTAGATCGCATGGAGCAAGGCAAGGCAACCAAAAACGATTTAACTACTGCCAGTCAATGCATCTGAGGAAGAACCGGTTGGACCGAGCCAGTTGATTCATTTTCAGCTTTTGCCTGATTTGCTAAAATTAACAATCATGAAGCCATGATAGAAGAAAAGAGATGAAGATGTTGCCCGTCCTTCTTCTTCAGGGCCAACTAAATGTGTAATGAGAAGTAAACCAGACCAACAGAAGGCTGTTGAAAATCCTCCATCACCAGAGCTTGATATGGGAGATGCCCCTCAAGCAAAGAAGATTTAAGGAAAAAGAAAAAACAAACATCCAAGCTACAAGTTGTAGTCTGACATAGAGACCTCAACGGATCTTAAACGGATCCTAGAAGAAAGGATTCTTGGAAGTAGAATTGAATTTACATTAGGTGAAATTCTCAGAATTGCAAAACGAGGATTTTATGATGTAATAATTGATGTAATTAAACAAAAAAGACTATATGTTGGTGAGGAAATTGAAGAATATGTGCATGCTTTTTTGCAAGCACTTCATGTGTATTTGCAGGATGAAGAGAAGCTGAAAACTCAAGGGATTCGATTGGAGGCAATCAAAGAATTGATTGCAGCCATAGAAGCCAAAGATGAAGACATTTATGAAGTAGAAACTAAAGAAGCTATTATGGTGGGGACTTCTCAATCTAAAGTGCACCCCATGTTTAAGAAAGAAGCTCATCTTCAGAACATGCAAGAAGAAAGTGATGCTCACTTTATTCCTAGTAGTCACTACTCCCGTACCTATTAGGCAAGGGCGACTACTGAAAGCATTGTTAAGATCGGAGAAAAAGAGACTCCATGCATTGCCCTTATAGACCATGGTTCGGAGATTAATGTCATGTCAAGAAGTCTCTACGAGAATGGCAGATAGCCCATTGATGTGGACCCAGGTTGGCACATGAAGGTAGCCAATAACTCTTCTGGTGATCTTTATGCAGCATGCCCTTATGTACAAGTTACTATTGGTAATGTAAAAGATGAATTTCATTTATTTGTTCAAGATTCCTGCAGCTATCCTATTATTCTTGGACAACCATTTATTTCTGAGTCTCGTTTAGAGACAAAGGCCCTTGATGATGGTGTCAAGATTGTGGGAGAGAAGGAAGGAGTCTCACTTATAGCTTTCTTGCTTGCACAATGGGGGAATACACACACAAGTGGAGGCTGAAAACAGTTTTCCTCTTCTTAGTTGTGTAAGCCAAAAAGAACTCAAGTACATAGAAATAGAAGAAACCTATATATAGGTCTCAAACCAAACTCAACTAACTAAGGTGGCATACTAATTGAGCCACGAACTAGAGTAGATAAGGACAGCTGTCATCTAGCTATTATTCATGGGCGGTGTACCAACCGCATCTACAGCTAACAAGTCGATGACATAAATGCACAATGGTTACCCTGGTATATCACGAGTGGAGCTCGATATCTCAACACTCCCCCTCGAGCTCAATCCCAATTCTTGCACACCAAGCAGGTCTCTGAACTTGCGCAGCTTCTCTACGCCCAATGCCTTCGTGAATATGTTAGCTACATGATCCTCTATGCTGACATAAACTAGATCAATAAGACCTAGTAAAACCCTCTCCCGCACATAGTGATAATGCACCTCAATGTGCTTTATTCTAGCATGATAGACTGGGTTATTTTCCAAGTGTATACTGCTCATGTTGTCACAATAAATGACAATTGGCCCATTTGTAGGCTGATGCATATCATAAAGTAGCTTATGCAACCAAGCTACCTCACATGCAGCCATTGTTGCACCCCTGTACTCAGCCTCTGTGCTCGACAAGGCAACTGTAGGCTGTTTCTTGCTGCTCCAAGTGACTGCAACACTCCCAAAAGAGAACACATATCCACTGGTAGATCGTCTATAAGAAATACTACCAGCCCAATCAGCATCAGTGTATCCATGCAACTATATCTGAACCCCAGTCTCATGAAATAGTCCATACTACAATGTGGACTTCACATACCTGAGTATGTGTCTAGCCGCATCCAAATGCAGTTTCCTTGGAGCCTGCATAAACTGACTTACCAATCCAATAGCATAGCTCAAATCTGGCCTGGTAATAGTCATATAAATCAAACTTCCTACTATGCGTTTGTACATAGTAGGGTCTTCGAGAAGCTCACCTGCATCTGCGCTCAGCTTCACATTCTGCTCCAAAGGAACTGAAATAGGCTTACAGCCTGTCATCCCATATTTGGACAGCATGTCCAATCCATACTACCTCTACAAGAGCTGTATCCCACTTCGTGATCTAATCACCTCAATGCCCAAGAAATAATGCAGCTCTCCCAAATCCTTCATCTCAAACTTCTACTTCAATAGCATTTTCACATGAAGGATATCTTCATTACTATCACTTGTCATAATCAAATCATCAACATAAATGACAAGTAGCATAATACCTTTCTCTGTTTTTCTCACATAAAGTGAGAAATCTACCTTGGAAATCTAAAAGCCAATAGTGACAAGATACTGTCCTATCTTGTCAGACCATGCTCTAGGTGCTTGCTTCAAGCCATACAAGGCTTTCTTCAACCTGCAAACAAACTCAGGATGAACAACATGCACATAACCTGGTGGCTGCTCCATATATACCTCTTCTTGCAAATCACCATGCAAGAAGGCATTCTTTACATCCATCTGATGTAAAGACCATTCGTTTGATGCAGCCATAGCAATGACTGCTCTTACCGTTGCCATCCTTGCAACTGGACTAAATGTTTCTTCATAATCAATGCCATATGTTTATGCATACCCCTTGACTACTAATCTTTCCTTGTATCTATTCACAGAACCATCTGCATTGTGCTTCACCTTATAAACCCACTTATAACTAATTGCATTCTTATCTTTAAGCAAATGTACCAACTCCCATGTAGAATTTGCTTCCAAGGCATCCATTTCTTCATCCATGGCTTTCTCCCATTTTTCTTTTCCCATGGCTTGCTCAAAAGAAGTGGGTTCTGGTTCTTGTATCACTTTGACCATATAGGCATAGTGAATGGCTGTAAACCCATCATATTTCAGCCTATCCACAAGATACCTAGCTCTGGTAGACCTATGAAAAGTAAGTTCACTCCCAAGTGCTCTCAAAACATCCTTGGTCTTCCTTACTCCAGGTGTAACAATAGAAGGAATACCCAACTCATCATCAATGCTCTGTTCTAAGCCACTGGATTCAGCATCCACATAAGAGTGACCTGCATTCATATCAAACATGGGCTGATCTACCTTCTCTTTTCCTTTCCGTGAAACTTGCATACCACTATCTACATTGTTTTGAGGAGATTCTCCTGATCTCAATCTGCCTTCCATGGCGAAGAATGTGAACCATTGCTAGAGAACACTCCACATCCACTAATATTTTGTGACTGCTGCAGTGAATTCTATGCAGCATTACCATTTTGTCCATCTACATCATCAATCACATTTACTGGTTTATACCAGCTACTCATCTCATTAAAAAAACATCTGTGCTCACTATAAACTTATGAGTAGAAGGGTTATAGCATCTATACCCTTTTTGCCTGCAGAGAGTAACCAATAAAGATGCACTTCTCAGCTTTTGGATCCAACTTGGATCTCAACTCATCTCGCACATGAACATAGGCAATGCAACCAAAAATCTTCAAATGAGAAATATATGGTTTTCTACCAGTATACCTCTCCTTTGGAGTCATCCCATGTATTGCTGCAGTGGGAGTCCTGTTAATTATGTAGACTACTGTAGCAACTGCTTCAACCCAGTAAAAATCTGGCAAGTCTTTTTCGTTGAGCATGGCATGAGATACCTCTCCAATATGCCTATTTTTCCTTTCTGCAATTCCATTTTCTTGTGGGGTATGACTGTATGAATATTGCTGCTTTATGCCATGCTCCTGTAGAAACCTTGCAAACTCATTTGAGAGGTACTCTCCCCCTCCATCTGACCTTAGGCATTTTATTTGCAGGCCTATTTCTTTTTCAACCATAGCTTTAAGAGTTTTGAAATACCCAAAAACTTCACTTTTCTTTTTCATAAAATACACCCAAACTTTTTTGCTATAGTAATCAGTAAAAGTGACAAAATAATGACAGCCTCCAAGAGATGTAGCTTTAGTAGTCCACACATCAGAGTGGATTAATTCCAATGGCTTCTTACTCTCTTGAATATGTCTAAGAAATGGTTTCCTTGCCTGTTTTCCAAATTGACAAGCTTCATATACCTTATGCATTTCTGCAACCTTGAATTTAGGCAATCCTGCAACAATATTTTGGCCTTGCATTGATTTAAGTCGCAGTACATTAACATGACCAATGCATTTATGCCAGATATCAATATCTGCAACTACACCGGTCCCATGTGCAAACATTGTTGCACTCAATTCAGGCATGTCTGCATCCAACGTAAACATTCTGCCCTTCTTCTTTCCTTTTGCTATCAAGCGACCTTTACTTTTCATATCCTCAACAAAGCATCCATGAGAATTAAATCTGACCTGCAAGCCCTGCTCAACCATTTAACCAACAGAAACCAGGTTCTTGGTGATATTCGGGACATGAAATACATCCGGCATGTATTTCTTTTTCCCATCCTACATGGACAAATGAATATTTCCAATCTGCACAATAGGATGTGCAGTATCATCACCAGTCTCCACAAATCCTGGTTTTTCCATTTTCCTTGCATCCTGCATCCATTC